>NC_136941.1:25470891-25473391 GCF_949987615.1 Pollachius pollachius | reverse complement strand
TGCAGAAGATAAAGGTAGATCCAGGTAGCGACAGACTGCTTGTTTTATGTTGATGAGTCACGCTGATTTCTAAGGCACGGCACACACAGAATATATGCTTCATATATCCCTTCCTATCTTTAGCCTATGGTGGACTGCGCAAAAGTATATTTTATAAATCACACTTCTGCCTCTTCCCTTTCTTTTTCCTCCCTGATTTCCTCCCTCCCTCTCACACTCTCTCGCTCTCCCCCCAAGCAAAGGAACGGCGGTCTGTGTAAATCACTATCCCAGGGGGTGGGTGGCTAGTAAATGAGAGAGCACGCACACACACACACACACACACACACACACACACACACACACGCGCACACACACACAGTAACACACACCCTGACACCCTCCACTTACTAAAGAGAAACATCCACTCCTGTGCAGCACACCACATATTCCAGGCAGGGAATTAATATTTCTCTAGGGAGAAAGCACTAACTGCTGCTGTAGGTTCTCAAGATAAGGCCCAGGTGTAATAAACAGCCAAGGTGATGCACACCTTTAGTGCATTAAATTGGAAGAACAATAGGCAGCCCCTGGCATAAATTGCCCTAGCCTCCCCCCCCCCCCACACACACACACACAGTATAAGTTGTAGTTAGGGTGTTAGTGTTGCATGCAGGGCACGTTGCATCTCATGGAAACACTAGCAGGGAACCTAACAATGATGCCAATCATTGAATCTCTCTCTCTCTCTCTCTCTCTCTCTCTCTCTCTCTCTCTCTCTCTCTCTGGGCGGATATGATGGCTGGGAATGCAATAGGACAGCTACAGCTGCACGGAAGTCCGTGGACGTGTGCGGTCGGGCTGGGGAAACCCGACCCCCTACACAGCAACCTACAGTTGGTTAAAGGAGCCGTCATGCAGGCTGGACACTTGACAGACAGCTGCCCACTGCTGATCTCCCCAGTATCTGTTAACCGGGTCAAATTAGCCTTGCCCTGTTGAGAGAGAGGGAGAGAGAGAGGTAGAGAGACAGGGAGATAGGGGAGAGAGAGACAGAGGGAGAGGTAGAGAGACAGGGAGATATGGAGAGGGACAGAGAGGGACGCAGGGAGACAGAGAGAGAGGGAGAGAGACAGGAAGAGAGAGAGAGAGAGAGAGAGAGAGAGAGAGAGAGAGAGAGAGAGAGAGAGGGAGAGAGAGAGAGACCTAGAGAGAGGGAGAGAGGGAGGGAGACAGAGAGAGAGGGAGGGAGAGAGAGAGTGAAAGGAAAAGAGTGATATAAGCAAGCAAGGGTTGGGAGGGTCGTAGCATTGCAAAGTTCTCTCTTTTAAGACCTCTGGGTACACTTTAAACCATCCCTACCTATTCTCCAAAAGTTACCCAGACATATACATGTGTGTGTGTGTATGTGTGTGTGTGTGTGTGTGTGTTTGTGTGTGTGGTGTTTGTATGTGTTTGTTTGTTTGTGTGTATATTGTTGAATGTTTCTGTGTTTATATTTGTGAATGTGTGTGTGTGTGTGAGTGTATTTGTGAATATGTGTGTGTGTGTGTGCGTGTGTGTGTGCGTGTGCGTGTGCGTGTGTGCGCGCGTGTGTGTGCGTGTGTGTGTGGTGTGTCTATTTATAGTGTTGAGGCCACCAAGGACATAGAACATAGTGGCACAGCTATGTTGGACCACTCAGCGGTCCTATACTGTATCATCACCGTGCACAGCTGAGTCACCTTGGTTCGACAACATACCCATGTACACGCTCACTAAGCAGGGCTTAGCTAAAGTCTTCGCCCTGCAAAATGTGTTATGTTGCAACTATATTGACAGGACAGAATAGATTTTGATTATAAAGACTGTGGACCTTGCGTTCTCAAAGTAGCTCAGAGGATTTGCGGGGTTCTTGGCTTACGTCAGTGATGAACCCCGAAAGGCTGTGCACAGACCATTAGTCGGACAGCACCTCAGCGATAACCTCTGACCTTTGTGATCTGCCCTCAGCTGGTCTGCCACCAGTGCTGAACCAGCACCACAGTGCGATGACAAAGAGGCGAGACAGGCAGAGCTAACAGAGCTCTGCCCTGTCTGTCTGTCCGTCCGACTATCGCTCGTTCCCCCTGTGTTTCCACCTGCCTGGGGCCAAAGATCAACTGAAGAAACGACTGCACCACAATCCACACACACACACACACACACACACATCAGGACACGGAGATCACGTACCAGAATGGAGATGTGGTTGGGGTGGGGGGGGTGGGCTGAGGTTCTCTGGTCCCGGCAGCCGGAGCGGCGATGGAGAGTTCAAGGATGTGACGAGGAGAGGAGGCGCAGGCGGAGGGGATGGAGAGGAGAGGGGGAGGAGGGGGAGGTCACAGGACCTGCCAGCTCTCAGATGAGCGGGAGCAGAGGGACGGACGGAAAAAAAAAGGAATTATAACACAGTGGAGGAACGAGCTTCTACCTCTGGGGCTTCGGTCACAAGTTGAAACACAAACATGACCAGCTGCCCAGGCCATATGAGAGAGAGAGA
>NC_136941.1:25358391-25468391 GCF_949987615.1 Pollachius pollachius | reverse complement strand
ACGACCATCGCCTACTCAACCGCTGTAGGTGAATGTAGAGCATTTTTCTGAATATAGGCATGGAATTGATCCTACAGATTAGTGCTTTATCTGAATTTACAGCTGGAGAGGGTCGAACGGGAGAGCTACGGCTACACGGGGTGCAATCTTTATCAAGGAGGACGAGAGGGAGGGACCGAACAGAGCAAGGGGGGGATCAAGAGATATTGAAAAAGATAGAGCGAGGGATCTCTTACACACTCTTGCGATCAAAAAATGGACACCTAGGAGAATTGAGAGGGATCGAAGCTACAATCTGCGAGCTACAGGGAGAAAGGGACGAGGCAATACTCGTCCAGACAATGACTGTGAAGAAGGGCGGCTCGGTCAGCTCCGTCCAATGGAAAATTAGACAATTTCCAAGGACCAGAGGAGGGAATTACACGTATGGGATCCAACTGCATCAATGTTCTGTGCCTTGTGCTAGCCCCCGACTTCCCTTAAAGGAAACAAAAATCGCAAGTGTGACCTTTAGCATTAGGCTGCTGTTCAATTTAAGGGTGAGAGGTATTTTATCCTCTAGCTTTCCATAAAAACAGCGGTTGCCTTGCTTTATTTGGTAAGTATTAAACCCACCAAACTAACATATGGAGCACTACACTGTAGCACTTGTATTTTTATGGGTGATTTTGATGCAACTCTGTGAAACTTCAGGGATAGAGCCTCTAGGTTCAGACTAGAGGACTGGGAGCAGGAGCAAAGGAAACAGCCAACCAGGCCCAGATGAACTGGTTCCGCCACCAACACCAACAACAGACATGGTGTATCAATGTATCAGACATACAGACAATCAAATAATTACAATAGTCAATGTTGTTATAGCTTATGTCCTATGACGTAGGGTTCACAAGTGATGGCCCAGGCAATAATGCAACAAAAAACAAAGTATGCTCTCTTGCTCTGCCCGGAAGATCTAAAATATTTGGATGTCCCAGGATTCATTTCAACAATTAAACCAAAATTATTATACAATGGTCCAATCAAATTTGGAGGTTGAACTAAAACAGGTGTCGAACTAAATGTTTCAATTAGCTAACTACTTTAGGATAAAGGGAAATAGTAGAAAATTACACTTTGTAGTTCATATCCCTTAAAAATGGTTGTCCAACATTAGCGACCTGATGTCTTTGTTTAGTGAGTGCTACATTATTATCGATATGATGGGACTATAAAGACAACATTTTTCATCTTTTGATATGATTTTGCTATATAATAATGATTGCACCATTTTACAATATATAGATTTTATAGATTCCATAATCCTCTGCAGACTATAGTACAACAATGTTCAATGTTAAGAGGTTTTATGTTCCATTCTTTCATGCATTCTCACAAAAGCATAAAAGTGCAAACATTTATTTGAAAAAAAAGGAAAAAATATTCTACTACATTAAATATGAATAAACGCAAAAAATAAAAGAAAACAAAGGCAAGAAACCAGGCTGGATTGTCAAAGGTTGTGTGGGCTGAATCGTGCCCCCAGACAGAGCTCTGTGCTCTGGATCAATAAACACATCTAAATATAAACTGCTCTCATGTAACGCTCACAAAATCACCCCTTTCTATTTTTCCATAAGCATCCCGTCAACGACGGGAGAGCAGTGTGTGTGTGTGTGTGGGTCTGTGTGTGTGTGTGTGTGTGTGTGTGTGTGTGTGTGTGTGTGTGTGTGTGTGTGTGTGTGTGTGTGTGTGTGTGCATGTGTGATAGAAAGGAGGATAGGCCCAGTATACAGTGGCATACACTGCACGGCGAGGGAAGTGTAGCGAACACCGGAAGGAATAAAGGAAAGTCTTTTCATCAGATGCAAACCAATGCACACACACACACACTGGCAAAACATATGCTTGCGTGGTCTGGAAATTGCCTCGACTGACCGTCTCTATAGCTCATCAGAGGTTTTCTACATTTTCTAATTTTCTTTGTTGGTCTCTCTCTCTTACTGAGTGTCCTAAGCTTTCTTTCTCTACACACACACACATGCGCATGCAGACCGCACACACACACACACACACACACACACACACACACACACACACACTCATATGGGGGCCGATTTGACCCAAAATTCGTGATCCACATGCAGGGTTAGCTTGCGTCTGCACTGACTGGCCGTGATGCCCACCTCTGCTCGACAAGACACATGCGCCTGATGTGCAGACGCATGTGGCTGAGTTTTCGTTGTTCAACTTTTACAGATCAGTTTAACAAGCGAGGCTTATTTCTTCATGCATTAGTCTCCGAAGAAAAATCAAACAATGAGCTTATACAAAAAATCTATCCCTGAATGCCTCAATAGCCTGAGGAAAATTCCATTGAAACAAAAGTGTGCAAGTTGTGTTAACGGGTGTAGCGTGTGTTAAAATGATTATTCTATGAACACAGCACCAAGCAGACGATGCAGGCTGGTGTCTAAATGACCACTGCATACGATTCCGTAAGCCCAAGAAATGTTGTTTACGCACAAAAAAATATATAATAATGGCGTCAAAATAATTGCAGTATTTGCTACAAGTTCCTTGTTGCTTTGTCTCTGATCCTTTTGGCAGGCCTGGTGCACCATCAATAATAGCCTCTTCTTAAATGTGTTTTACTAAAACAGATCGGCTGCACTTAAGCCTATAAATGGGGACAATCAAGCAAAATGGATTAATAAAAGGCTTCAAATCCAAATCCTACACCACTTCATTGGTACATGTTATAATGTTATACACACGTTAAGGACACATAACAGGTGCCAGATCCCCTCGCATGCTGGATGTGAAATCGGCAACTGGTTTAGTTATCCAATGAAAGGATCCGTAGCGCTAAAAACTGCATTGGTTGGGAACGCAGGGGTGTGATTGGCTGGTCTTGCTACTATGCCCCCCCCCTCCCCCACCATAAGGTGGGGGGAGAGAGAGAGAGAAAGAAAGGCATACATATGATCATGCATACATATATATATATATATATATATATATATATATATACATATGTGTGTGTGTGTGTGTGTGTGTGTGTGTGTGTGTGTGTATGTGTGCGCGTGTGCGTGTGTGCGTGTGTGTCCATGAGCAGGGGAGAGAGGGAGGACGTAAAGAGAGAGAAAGAGACAGAGAGATTGTGAGATGTATAAAAGTAGAGCACTGATGCTCTGATGTATCTGTGTTTTTTTTTTTGGTGCTGGCTGTTCTGATTCAAGGTCCTGAAATTAACAGGTCGCTCCACAAGATGGAAACCTAAGACTTAGGAAATGTGGCAAACTAGGAGGTTTTTTTGTGCACGCGTGCTAGTGTGTGCGTGTGTGTGTGTGTGCATTTGTGTGAATGGTGAATTCTAAACAGCTGACGACAATAGGGGCGGGGTATGTGTTGATCGAGGTGAGACACGACGGAGCAAACGGTCCTAGCTACTTCAACCAGGGCTGAGGTAAAGAGATTATAGCAAAAAGGAATCCTTTTCAACCTTCTCTTTAGTCCTCATTCACTCCTCGACATGCACTCTCTCTCTCCTTCGCTCCCTCTTCTTTGCATAATCTCTCTCCCTCTCCTTCTCTCCCTCTCTCTTCCTCTCCTTCTCTCCCTCTCTCTCCCTCTCCTTCTCTCCCTCTCTCTTCCTCTCCTTCTCTCCCTCTCTCTCCCTCTCCTTCTCTCCCTCTCGCTTCCTCTCCTTCTCTCCCTCTCTCTCCCTCTCCTTCTCTCCCTCTCTCTTCCTCTCCTTCTCTCCCTCTCTCTCCCTCTCCTTCTCTCCCTCTCTCTCCCTCTCCTTCTCTCCCTCTCTCTTCCTCTCCTTCTCTCCCTCTCCTTCTCTCCCTCTCTTCCTCTCCTTCTCTCCCTCTCTTCCTCTCCTTCTCTCCCTCTCTTCCTCTCCTTCTCTCCCTCTCTCTCCCACTCCTTCTCTCCCTTCCTCCCTCTCCGTCTTCTTTCCTCCCTTTCCCTCTCCTGTGCCTGATCTCCTCCCCATCGCCTTTGCTCCCCCTCTCTCCCTCACCTTGCTCTCTCTACTGTACTCCCTCCCTCTCCTTCTCTCCCTCTCTCTCCCTCCCTCTCCCTCTCCTTCACCCCCTCCCCTTCACTCCCTCTCTCACCTTTCTTCGCTTCCTTTCTCCTTCCTCTTTCCCTCTCTCTCCCTCTCCTTCACCCCTTCCATATCTCTTATCGCGCCCTCTCTCTCTCTCCCCCGCTTCATATCACTTCCTGTCTCATTCTCATCTCTCATTCTCCGGGGCTTTCTATTGCTTTCTCATCTTCCACAATGTTGCCCTCCTGCTTTCTGTTTCTTCCGACCCTTTCTCCCGGTGCGAGGAAACAGTAAATGTTCTTAAACCCCTCCCCCTTTACACCGTGTTCCCCTCTGCCTCGCCTCCTTAGCCCCGCCTCTGTGTTCTCTGCCCCCTGCAGCAGTGCAGCATGCTGAATATAATATAGAAGCCCCGGGTTATTTCAAAGTGTGGGTTTGAATAATCAAGTATTGACCACCCTTTTGCAGCTAATCAGCTCCTACTTTTTAACTCTGTAATACTGAAGAAGGCAGGTTGAGGTCCGTTTGAGCCACTCTCAAAATGCTGTTTCAAAACAATGGTATGAAAAGCAACGCAAATACTCATTATAATACTATAATATATCATTACAGTAGGAAGCCCACTAGTTATATTGCAGCCAGGCAAAATTGGGAAGAAAGATGGACATTTGGAGATTTCAGAATTTGTTAATATACATATATATCTAAATAGGTGCAATGATAAGCATTTTCCTTTTTTCTTGATGAAACTCGAATTCTGCTAAAGCTGAATACTTTTTTATTAAAATCAGAATCATCTTATTGCCAAGCATGCGTAAACATACAAGGAATCTGACTCTGGATCTCTGCTCTCCCATTGGATACACAGAATAGATCAATTTACAGCAAACAAATAAATATACAGTATAAACACACACACACACACATATATATATATATATGTATATATGTATATATATATATATATATATATATATATATATATATATTTATGTCTATATAACAAATTGAAGAGGAAGCAAATAAGTTGTAACAGGAAGACAATAGTGCAATGGTGCAAGATACTGGAATAAATATAGAATAATTAACAGGTTACTTTATATACTCCGGGTAGGAGGATACGTGTAAAATATGAACTGTATACAGCGTGCTTTAATTTATAACTGTATAAAACTAAAATTCTATTATCAAGCAGGGATCTCTCGTAAATTGCCCATCTGTGTAAACGACGGTTGTGAGAGTGTATAGTTAAAACCGGTTGCAGAATCGATTTCTCTCGTGTAAAGAGGGCCGATGACAATGCAGCTTTGGGGTAACAACGTGACAACGGCAACGACATCAAACAACTATAGGTTCAAGGAAATGTCGTGTGCTTCAAGTGCAGTGGAAACATGGGTGAGGTCTAACTGCACTGCAAGATATCCGGTCATAGACAGGTTATTTAAAAAGCCATAATATGACAATTAGGCCGTCAGACATTTTTGCTTAGCCCATAGGGAGAGGTTTAAAAGTCTAAAGGGAAATGGCCATGGCGTATTATTAACATAAAGGCTGAGCTGGGCCAGGGAGAAGAGGAGGAGACAGCTGGAAGATTGAGGGGATGCAGAAAGAATGAGCCAAATGATAAAAACTACCCAAGCTAGCAAACTCTGGTGTATCTCATCATTTCACTCTGTGTGTATTTTTTTTATATTTCCCCTCCCTCTCGTTGAGGATGATTTATGAGCGGAGAGCTCCTCAACACTCCCCCACTCAGTTTTCTACTGCACTGTTGATGATGTGGGTATTTATACACAAAATCCGCTTTGCGCTTTCTGCATGCAGTGCATGTGTGTGTGTGTGTGTGTGTGTGTGTGTGTGTGTGTGTGTGTGAGAGACTGCGTGCTTGTTTGTGTGCTCCAGGATCAACCCACTTCTTTTTACTCAAAGGATTTGCAATGACATTGATAACGTTGTAGAGATCAGTAGGAATGATCTGCATAAGATGCACAGACATCTTGCATATGACACCCATATACACACAAACATTTCCACAAAAACTAAACAAACAGACACTAAGTATACGACCAATGTGTAGACACAGATGTCTTGGTGATCATTTACATTTACATTTACATTTAGGGCATTTAGCAGACGCTTTTATCCAAAGTGACTTACAATAAGTGCATTTGTTACAATAAGTACATTTGTCATAAGATGTGAAACAATATATCGCTGTCAGTACAGTAAAGATGTTCATAGAACCAAGTGCAAGCATTACAATCGCTAGGCTAACCCATTCCCCGTGTAAAGCAATGATAGCAGCTACTGTAGATGCTACACAATTAAGTACCTTGAATAAGTGCAATGTACAAGTGCCAGGACGTACAACATTCAATGGTGGCTGTGCATTGGTTTCTATGCAGAGTCGAGGTGAACTCTGAACAGGTGAGTTTTGAGTCTTTTGCGGAAGCTGGTGAGCGACTCTGCGATCCTGACATCGGAGGGAGCTCATTCCACCACTGAGGTCCCAAAACAGAGAAAAGTTGTGACTTCGCTGATCGACCTTTGCTTGCTCTTAGCGATGGCGGTACCAGACGTCCAGCTGAGGTAGTTGAGCGGAGGGATCGAGCTGGGGTGTGTGGCTTTACTAATGCTTGGAGGTAGGCAGGGGCAGTTCCATCGACTGCCTTGTATGCCAGTACCATCATCTTGAATCTGATGCGAGCTACTACAGGGAGCCAGTGGAGGTCGCAGAAGAGGGGGGTCACATGTGAGAACTTTGGTAGGTTGAACACGAGGCGCGCTGCCGCATTCTGGATGATCAGGAGGTAATGTTTGGATGACGGAGGTGATTGATCCTATTAATAACAAACAATTGATGCGTTTGGGTTTAATGCATAGCACATTTTGACAAGGAGCCTCCTAGATAAATATTTATATATATATATATATATATATATATATGTATTAGGGCTGTCAAAATAGCATGTTAGTAACGCAATCTTATTTTAACACGATTAATATAAATGTACGCATTAAAGCACAATCTCTTTTTTCCAATGTGATTTTGAAAGGTTTCGCCCACAGAATGTCAACATTCATATCAGAAATCATTTTAGTTTTTAGTTCCACTTACTTTACATTCATTACACTTGCAGTTAGTGACTGCCTGAATACAATTCGAGTTAGTGATAGTCTGTTTACAATTCCCAAATCTGTGGTGCTACTTTTTTTAATTTAAATACACTTGTGATAATTGTTGGTTTACAATTGTAATAGTTAACTGCCTGTTTACAATTTCCAAATCTGTGGTGTTCCGTAACTTTCGTATTCAACCCCCACTGAGTGAGTCAATAAAACTCCCTCAAGATCACTTGGTCAAGTTTTGCTTATTAAGTACATTTGGTATGAATGATAATATTCCATTTGTCATTCCATTTGATAATCTCATTTAACTTCAATTGTAGTGGATTTAAAATAGAATTTTGAAATTCTGATTAATCTTGTGTTAGCTCACCAATACTATGCGATTAATCGTGATTAAAAACATTAATCGTCTGACAGCCCTAATATATATAAAAGACAAAAACAATAAGGGTACAATAACAAGCGTTAATAACAAGTATTGGAGCAAATATAAATCTTTGAAACATTAAACATTTAAATATTAAAGTGCTGCTTGACCGCAATTTAATGCTACCTTATACAATCACAACAACAGTGTCGCAACAAATCTGAGTGATCATTTCACAATCTCACTGTATTTGGTATTTGGTTGCTTGTTGAAGGTTGGGAGAGACTGCAGAGACATCTGGCTGTGTAGCATCTCCAGCCTCGATCTGACACTGTTCATTAGTGGACCGCGAAGGGGGAGATTTAGACAATGGTTCCCTGATGAGAGATGAAACATCTTAGTGTTCAAATCCAGCGACTACCCTGATCCCAGTGTGAGGGAGCGACGGTAAGTTAGAGAACACAGGTAACGTGAAAATAAATACTGTTTTTTCATTTTGCCAGTTACAAATAAAAACAAAGACTATGGGAAACAAACCCAGGCATCACAATTAAAATCGGATCAAATCTGAATGAAGCCTTCTAACCCTACATTCTAAAAGTGCAGTTTAAACATGGGTGAAATCTAGAATGCTATATAGAATGCTAATCTAGAATGCCCTGTAATAGCTTGAATTGTCTTAAACGGCTCATGTAATGGACTCAATTCAACTTCCACTCTACCAAGGCGAGGACACACAGTCATCATTTGTGGAGGAAACAGACCACCAGGAAACGGGGAACATGCATACATTAACTAAATATATATTATAATAATGCAAATAATCCCAAAGTTAGAGTCTACTAAATAAATGCATGTCAAACAAGGTCAAACTATATCATTAGTTTAACTGCAAATATATACATAATGTATGGCCTTCATGACCAGCATCCAGGATTTTTATTGCAGGCTTCTATAGGGAAGACAGTTCAGGGAAGATATCCCATAATATGTGTTTGGTTGGATGAAGACCATTTGAATCATCTGTAGAGGTACAACAGAGTGTGCTGGTAGCGAGTGAAGCATTGCAGAAAGAGCCATGAGAAGGGCCTCAAACAGTGCCTTATCCTTCTGATGTTGCAATGAGATTCACAAAAAAAGAGTGGGAAGGAATATTTATCAACGGGACGTTTTCAGCAGGCTCAGAGCTAGATCCAACATTGTCATCATAGAGACGTACCCAGAGATTTAGCCCAAGGTGTATATGCATACACAACAGAACACACAACTGTGATGAGATACAATGAAATGTCTATTGATTTATATGACCTCCAGCGTCATCACTGCCTGAGTCCCTCTCTCTCTCCCTCTCTCTCTCTCTCTGAAAGGTGATGCAGTCTCACACTGTAAGCAGAGCCTGGTCAACCCGGCGCTAACAGCCGTACGGGGGCTATTTTAACATGGCCTCCACCGGTTGTGCTGTCACGTCTCAGGGCCTGGACCGGCTGATCTGCAGTTGCAGGCGGGCAGCCCTCTCTCTCTTTCTTTCATTTCATCTCTCCCTCTTTCTCATCCTCTCCCTCCATCCCTTTCTGTCTCACTCGCTCACCCTCTCCCTCTCTCTCTCTCCCACCTTCCTCCCTCTTTGTCTCTCTGTCTTCCTCTCTCCCTCTCTCCATCTTTCGCCTCCTTCTTTAATCTCCCTCTCACCCCTCTTCTCTCCCTCCCGCTATCTCTCTATTGCTCTCTGATGCTGATCATCCTTTCACCCTCCATTGAATAACTCAACCCAAACACCCAATCCCACACACACACACACACACACACACACACACACACACACACACACAGTCGGTCGGTTAGCCAGGATGCATACAGATCACCCTTTAATCCTGCAATCGTACACCAGCAATAGTTAACTTCAGACGCTCACATAGACTGCAATGTAGATCTGCAACGTAGATCTGCATGTTAATCAATGAGCACCTCTACACCGCTTTAGTTGCTGGAGATTATTGCAGATTGGAGTTTTTTTTTTTTGAGTATGGAAAGATTTCTAACAAATCAATTGAAATGGCCGAGACGGTGTGTCTGCATGGGTATAGATGTGCCTCCTGTGTAGAGACAAGAAGTGGAGATTCTGCTTGCACTCCACGCTTTAGCTTGGTCTGCAAAGGCATTACGGTTGATGATGCCAAATACTGAACACTTACTCCATTTCCTCTCCCCTCTCTCTCTCCCTCTGTCACTCTATTGCTCTCTCCCACACTCCAGTCTTCTACTGAAGTCTGGCCAAGGAGACTCAGTTTTCTCTCCCCCCCTTGAAACATCAATACGTGAATGCATGTGTCTTGTTATTGTTGTCGCAGGATCCGGCCCTTCCTCGCAAGGGAAGCAGCTCAACTTCTAGTCCAATCACTGGTCATCTCCCGCCTCAACAACTGCAACTCGCTCCTGGCTGGACTCCCTGCCTCCATCCAGAGTGCGGCAGCGCGCCTCGTGTACAACCTACCGACGTTCTCCCATGTGACCCCCCTGTTCCGGGACCTCCACTGGCCCCCTGTAGTAGCTCACATCAGATTCAAGATGATGGTACTGGCATCGATGGACCTGCCCCTGCCTACCTCCAAGCGTTGGTAAAACCACACACCCCAGCTCGATCCCTCCGCTCAACTACCTCATCTGGACGTCTGGTACCGCCATCGCTAAGAGCAAGCAAAGGTCGGTCAGCAAAGTCACAAGTGTTAATAACATAATAAACATGTTTATTGTGAGATTATAAGACTTTTATAAGCACTTATAAGACATTTGTTAACTATTTATTGATTGCTTAATAACATTAATAATAGTCTTAAGAGTTTCTTATAGATGGTAGTAAAAGCATTACAAAACCATTTATTGAGTCTTACTAACTTACCTATTATGTCATTGTTAAACGTTAACAAAGCATTTTTTATGCTTATTAAGGTTTATAAATCCTTTATTAAACTGCTAATTACGCATTTTGCAGGTACGGGGTCTAAAACGGGAACAATGCTTATTAAAGTTAATAAGTCTGCACATGTTGAGTGAGTGTGATCTGTTTTGATCTTATCTTGTATCCTTTAAAGGCTTTTATTTTGAAGGTAATTTCAAACCGGAAGTTCTGTTTATGCAATTGGATAATATGGCTTGACGCATATGCTTGATGAAGTGTTTGACGAACATGTAGGAATCGTCGTCACGACCATTCCAAACCAACAACTGACAGACAAAAGACAGGCACAGAAAACATGGACAAGAGGAAGAGGTCCGAACTGGACGATGACTATCTGGTAAGTTTAAGAATGTATTGCTATAGTAACGGTAGCTGGTTCTAGCTAGCTAGCTGTTTGCTAGCAAACTTTTTGGGGTTGCATTACTTTCTTTCAGAGGCTTTGCCATTCTAATGTTGAGCTAACGTTTAGCTTATGCTATCATATGAAACTAGGTAACCAAACGTATCTAATTCTAACAGTTGTGTCATGAATCCATTTTTGTGTTCCAATATCCATACTTCCATGAGTACACTTAAACGTAGTACACTATCCGTACTCACTAAGTGTGATAATTTTCAGATGTCAGTGTTGTTCCAAATCGAATACTCCGTGGTGCACTAACCGGAAATTACGATCACGACTTCCGCCGCGGCTCCTCCCCCAATAAACATCTCTCTTGGAACGGTGAACTCTTTACGGCTAGCAGCTATAAAAAGTTATAAAAGCTATAAAAACTACATAACTATTAATGCAGGCTTTATCAAAAATGCGCCGATTTTGGCTCAGCCTGGCTTCACTTCCGCTACGTAGCTAAGATGGCTGCCATTGAGTACGGAAAGTGTAAATCGATCCACACTTTGGATTTGACCGTTTTGAGTACACCATCTGGGTCCTTTCAGTACACTTATTTTCGCCCGATCTGAATCGGAACGCCCTACGTACTCAAACTAAGGCTAGTAAGTACGGATAGTGTTGTGGTTAACTTTTGTCCTAAATTAACCACTGTGTGGCTGAGCTTAAAAGTCTGACGCTTATACGAGACGTACTAAATCAAAAGAAATCCAGGTCCAGTGTGGTTTAAAGATGAAAATTCCAATTGGTTTAATTAGACTAAATGAAAATACAATACTCACAAGTTCTTGCAGTTAATTCAACATAAGGATTGCAAAGATAATCAAGGGTTCAGTTCGGTTCTCTGGCACAAGGTCAAAGACTGTGTCTTCCTGCCCCAGCCCCTCCCCCCAGGTAGGGTCGCCCTTATATAGATGTCAAGGTCACCCGCATGGTCCAGCCACTAGAGGGAGATAACTCAGAGAAACACAAAAATACAAAATGAAAGAAACTTTTCTCCTTCTTCATTCTGGCTCTTACATTCCGGCCCTTAAGTGTTTCAGGCTTAACATAAAACAATTATCCATTATTCTATTAAAGGAGCCATCAAATATAATACAATGATATAATGAAGATAGTAATTAAGACACATACATTACATGTTCTTCAATCCGGCCAAACCTATGGTTCCTCTAGAAGCGGGCACAGTTTAGTAATTGGCCGCTCAAGGATGCCGGTCTTTGTTTTTAACTTGACTGATCTGACTAATCCTTTAGAATCAGGCTTTGTTTCCAGGACTCTTCCTAAAGGCCATGAAGACCTTGGGGAAGAAGGGTCCACTATCACCGCGATGTCCCCTGTGTTGATGTTTTTTCTTACTTTGGACCACTTCTGTCGTTCTTGCATTAATGTGAGATACTCTTGTGCCCATCGCCTCCAGAATAAATCCGCCAAATACTGTACTTGTTTCCGCCGGCACCTGGCGTACAAGTCTGCTCTGGTGAGCTCACCAGGAGGAAGAACAGGTTTGGAATTCAGTGGAAGGATGTGATTAGGGGTAAGTGGTTCCAAATCAGAAGGGTCAGAGGATGTGGTGGTGATTTTCATGTTTGATGCCAAGTTCATTTCATGGGTGTATGTCATTTCTTCCATTGCATTACAACAGCTCAAAAATATCATAAAATACTGCAATGTCTTCAAATCCTCTGTCTTGATTGCAGACCGTTCTAATGCCTTTGTCATGTATGCAGAAGTGATTTTAAATTCATCTCCATGGTGCTCCTGTAGCAAAGCTTTTGCCTTTTCATAGCCTCTGCATGGGTTCATGTGGAGACAGCTCCTCACCAGGTCTCTGGGGAAGACCACTGGTGTACTGATCAAGAAAGTACAGCCTATCTGCACTACTCAGTCTTTTCCTCAATTATGTGCTCAAAAGCTCTGATGAATGGTCTGTATGACAAAACCTCTCCACTGAAGACAGTTATTTCTTTTTGTGGGAGAGTAGACCGTTTTTGTTGCTTTACAAGCATGGATGTTATATCATTTTGACGTTGAAGGATATTGGCTAGTCCATCATCATTCAAAACGCTTGCGGTCAACTACTGATCAGAGGCCTTGCTTGTAGCTTTAGGTGGACTACTCTTTCTCAGAGTTTCTAGAGGACTGGATGCTTGTACTCTGCTGGTCCCTCTAACACCTCTACCGTCTTTCTCTGGAATAGTCTGAAAGTGGACACCGTCCCTTGGACGTACACTTGGGGTTTGCGTCATGGAAAAGGCTTTGGTAATTTTGTCTAAAGACAGAAACTCACTCTCTTCTGCAACACTTTTCATTGACATTTCATCCAAGTAAGCATTCATTCCATCTTTACCTTCACCTTGCAGGTTTTCATCAACTTGTTTGCCGGTGTGTGTCTCCGCTGCCGGATATGGCTGATGTTCCTTAGAAGATGGTTTGGCTGTCCAACCTTTTGCTGCCTCGGCTTCTTGCTGCCCTTCCTCAGCATATGAGAGGACTGCAAGTCTAGTGGATGTGGCTGCCAGATGTGTTTTTAGCTCATGGGCCTCTCGCTTTCACTTAAGTGCTTGTAGCTCACTTTGCAGTGCATTCTTCTTCTCCTCTAATGAATGCTTTTCTTCCAGGGCATCCATTTTGACCAAAATAGCCGCTCTTTCAGCCTCTTAACATAGTCTTACAGATGCAGTTGTAGATCTTGACCCACGGCTCTCACAAATCTTCAATACTATCTTATCCAATATCAGATATCCTTAAACTTAGTCTTCAACTGTCAATTTTCAAGCAATTATCAAATGCATTGACGGGAGTATACTCATGCTCTCAAACAATCAGGCCATGTGCTTGCCTGCCTTCATCCAGTCCATCCAGATCTTTCTCTGCTTCCAGTTCCAATCCAGTGTTTCTTCTTGGAATTACTTGTTGGAAGGAGCCTTTGATTTATGTTGTGGTTAACTCTTGTCCTTAATTAACCACTGTGTGGCTGAGCTTAAAAGTCTGACGCTTATACCAGACGTACTAAATCAAAAGAAATCCAGGTCCGGTGCGGTTTAAAGTTGAAAATTCTAATTGGTTTAATTAGACTAAATGAAAATACAAAACTCAAAAGTTCTTGCAGTTAAGTCAACATAAGGATTACAAAGATAATCAAGGGTTCAGTTCGGTTCTCTGGCACAAGGTCAAAGACTGTGTCTTCCTGCTCAAGCCCCTCCCCCCAGGTAGGGTCGCCCTTATATAGATGTCAAGGTCACCCGCATGGTCCAGCCACTAGAGGGAGATAACTCAGAGAAACACAAAATACAAAATGAAAGAAACTTTTCTCCTTCTTCATTCTGGCTCCTACAGATAGTATGGAACATTGGAACACAGCACATGTCTAAACGGCTTAATGCTTATTGTAACCTGTCTGCTAACTGCCTATTGTGGTCAATGTTCTTTGTCTTTCTACAAGAAAGACCAGCCAGAAGAATTCTCAACCATCCCCTGAGACCATGGACAAGCCGGACCCGGATTTGTCTACTCCGTTTTTTTAAATGTTGATGTTCAAGAATATTTTTCATTAAAGTTCTGAGGTTTTTAAAATTAAAAAAAATATCTTTTTTAAAATAGCAAAATAGACATTTTATCAACCTTGATAACGTATAGCACTCATTAACTGCTAATAAGTGTGTATTAAAGGACATATTAACCTTAATAAGCATTGTTCCTGCTTAAGATCCCGTACCTGCAAAATGCATGATTAGCAGTTTTATAATGGACTTATTAACCTTAACAAGCATGGTTCCAGCTTTAATTCCTGTACCTGCAAAATGCACAATTAGCAGTTTAATAAAGGACATATTAACCTTAAAGTGTAAATTCGGCAAAAATTGAACCCAGGGTCTTTGTTTTGGCATGTATACCCAACAAATAAGCCATTGAAATACTTTTTTCATTGAAAATCGAGCATGGAGATTGCCCGGCGCAACGTTTGGCCTCCATGTTATTGGCCAGGGGCACCGCGAACGCTTCGAAATCTGCACTTTTTTAACCACTAATATTGCTCAAAATAGCACCAAACCCCTTCAGTAGCATGAGTAGGGTCCCTACACATAAAACGAAGCATCAACAATTTAGTTAGCATACTGGGAGTTGATGGGAGTTGTTGATTACCTGCTACCGTAAAAAATATAATAGAGACGCAAACACATTTAAAACAGTCAAGTATCAAGAGGAGAGATTGTTGAATTAAATTTGTTGGCGCTTCTATTATATTATTTATTTTATATTATTTATTACCCTTCAATTTTCGCCGGAATTACACTTTAATAAGCATGGTTCCCGCTTTTTTATCCCGTACCTGCAAAATGCATAATTAGCAGTTGAATAACGGATTTATGAACCTTAAGAAGCATAAAAAATGCTATGTAAAGGTATAACAATGACATAATAGGTAAGTTAGTAAGACTCAATAAATGGGTTTGTAATGTGTTTATTAACAACTATAAAAAACTCATAAGATCATTATTAATGTTATTAAGCAATCACTAAATTGTTAACATGTTTCTTATAAGTGCTTATAAAAGTCTTATAATCTCACAATAAACATGTTTATTATGTTATTATTAAAACCTATTGATAGTCTTAACACAAATGAATGTTAATAAGCATATAATAAGGGTCTTATTACATATTAACTAAGCCTTAATACAAGGGCCTTAATATAAAGCTTACCGAGATCTCTTTTCCAAGCACGTAGATCACATAATCCTTACACACCGACTGTAACCAGCCTCGTGAATGCATCCACCCCAACACCCCAGATGCTATATAAAGTGGAACAACCCTCACTGCCCCCTGCTAGAAACACACACACACACACACACACACACACACACACACACACACACACACACACACACACACACACACACACACGCACACACTTTTCCTGCTTACTCATGGTTGTCTCTGGCTCCAGGGCTTCAGGGGATCAGAGCGATGAACCCTCACACATTCAGCAGCTTGAATACTGAGCAGCCAACGGCAGCAGCTCTACTGTACCCACAGCTCCACATGCACAGTACACGCTCCCCAGCTACTGATTTTAGAAACACACCGACACACACACACACACAGACTCACACATGTGAGTCTGTGTGTGATACTGACACTCAGTTGTGTGAGTGCCATCCCGTTGTCCGTGACCTGTTCCCACCGGATTCCTTCTGCTTTATTCCATTTTTTGCATTGAAGTCCACTTTAGAAAGATCAGCAAGGGGGCGTTAGAGCTAGGAATACAGTCCTTTAGTATTTTAATTTGCCTTTTTTTCTTCTTATTTTTGTTTGCTTTCATTCAGTCTCTGTCTCTTCTTCTCTTCAAGGACATGTCTGTTGATCCGGGGCTGCATTCCCTCTTGGTCATTAGGTTTATTTATTGATTTATTTAGTTGATAGGGACAATGCTCACTGATTAACATACAAGTTGCTTGCTGTAAATAAGACAGAGTTAGCTGCCAATGCTAATTGCTGTCTCTTCTTCTCTTTAAGGACATGTCTTTGACGCTAGGCCACATGTTTTCTTCAGTTGACCTGTCCTTTTGTTGTGCCCATCACTATTTTTCAAAGTTTGTGAAATAACATGTTTTACTCTTAGTTAGCTAGTTAAAGTAACACATAATAAGACTCAAAGTTCCTTCAGCAAGATATCCGAGTTTAGGGCTACTATTGTGACGTTTTGTAAAAGATAATGTACAGCGAGCTGTTGGAAATGTTATGGTCTAGATCAGTGTTTCCCAAACTTTTTTTCTGGGGACCCATTTTTTTTAAATTACAAACCATCGCGACCCATTTCACAATAGGCCTCATCTATAAAATCGTGAGAAGAACAAATTTGTGCATAAATGAACATTCCTGAACGTTTTTATTGCCAATTCTGCATTCCCATATACATGAACTTAAACCAGCCATTTCAAAAACATTTTTTTATGCACTTGTTATTGAAAACATAATACACATATTAAATACTCAGCCCTAAATGAGACCAAATAAATGCATTTAGGCGGAGATCACATCTCTTTGTTTTGGCTACCTCATTGTTGTTATTTCCTCTAACAATGTACATTAGCCTTTCAACTAGATTATATTTCAATGTTATAAGTAAAATTATCAGAACAATACAAACATTCAGTACTATCAAAAGCATGCTTCTTGTTGAAATTTTTTTAAATGCTAATGCACAAAAAAAACACGTTTTTTTCCTTCTTTTTTTTTAAATTTATTTGGCGTCCCAATTCAAATTCCCATTCTTTGGGAAAGACAGTCTGTTATACAGAAATAACAGACGCCATGATATAACACAATAATGCTTTACAATTGAGGTAATTATATATATATATATAAACTGTGTATATCTATACTATATATATGACACAAAAAGTAAGGAAATTGTTGTTGTAACAATGCCTCTTAATTTAAATCTTACAATTTTCACTAAATCATTTTCAGCTTTATTTTTCAACGTTAAAAAAATTCAGAATCAAATATTCAATGTTAAAAAATTCAACTAAATATTATCAGCGTCTCCAAATTCAACATGCCAAACTCAGCTGCAAAATTCAATGTATGAAATTCAGCATTAACATCGGGGGACCCAGGGAAGAGCAATTTATCCTATATGCTAGATTGCGATCAAGCAAGGAGAGCGAGCGGTTGCTACACAGAATTCTGCGCACTACCGAAAAGTGTGACACCAGAAGGGCTGTTGCACATTTTCTGCAACATGCACGACTTTGAGGCGTAGACAGTAGTGATGGGTCGGTCGCAAACGATTCGGTCAAAACGAACGAATCCCGAAGGTGAACGACGAGAACTGATTCCCAAAACAAGAGAGCTGATTCTTTTTTTGCCTTTTTTTTTTAAACATAACAAAAATATGGTCACGTAAATAAAATATACAAACGAACAGAGCTTCATCTCCCCGCGACCTTATATTGATAGTCTAAAACTGTGTCAACGATTCATCCAATGAGAGTACTACAGCAGGTAGCAATCGCGTTGCCCTGGCCCACGGGTAAACAAATGATAAGGCACCGCCACACAAGTTAACTAACGATCGCTGTAGGCTTTAATATCATGCAAGCACTTTATGTTTCCTTTTTTTATTTTGTTCTACATCACAATTGCATGCTTTAATAAAGTATTGTTTTTACCTACCATTACGAGTCTCGTTTGGTCTAGTAGGGAATTCGCACAATGGTGATTCACTGCTTATTAGCGCTACTTGGAAGACGCCATTTCATTCTTACTACACCCCATTATGTATTTAGGATATTTATGAAAAAAAGGCACGTATGTGCTTTATATATATGCTTAATATTTACACTAAACCTGGGTAATTTCGCCAGAACATTAGAAAGTAGTAGGCTACATGCATGTTGATTAACATTTATTCTATAATTTCCGATTCCCTGCCAAATGAAGTAACAGACCATCTGACTCAACGAACGAATCAAACAAACGAATCGCGATTGTGAACGGAACTGAAAGAACTGATTCCTGGAAAAGAATCGTTTTGCCCATCCCTGGTTGATGTGCCTCTGTGGTGGCATAACAAGAGCGCACCGAGCGGGCAGGGCCAACACTATTCCGCACCGAGTGGCATGATACAGATGTGAGGATAACAAATTAAAAGCAGGTTGCTGTCGGGCGCTTCTGCCCGAGGCACGCCGTGCTTCAACTGGAGCTACAGGCTGCTGCTGCTTCAGCATCACACCAAACGCAGGCAAAGGGACATCGGATCGCCCCAAATTGGTGCCTTAATAAATTGGGCTCCTTCATCCACTACAAATTACCCTTACGCTGCATGTAAATCCAGCCAAGTCACTGCAATCACACAAACACTTCACATACAGGCATTAGTTTGTTTATTTCATACTGCAGTAAAAAAACTAAAACGGTGTGCATTATGACAAAAACATGAATAAAACATAAGATCCCCCCCTCACCTTGTTATTAATTGTGCTTAATACATTTATTTTATTTTATTTGAATTGTACAGACCGATACAATGGATAGGGCGTTCAGTAAGGTCCACGACCGTTGCTTCTCTCCCCATAAAAAAATTACAGTCAGTGTTTAATGACGTTGATTTACCTTTGAGCATTTCCTAGGCTACTGTGTAAAATGCTGTTTAGAATTAACATTTGTATCAAGAAAGAAAGAAACGCTCCTGTTCCCGCTCTCCTTTCTTGACCGCGATCTAGCATCTAGGATCGGTTGCTCTTCCTTGGGTCCCCGGATGTTAACACTGAATGTCAAACATTGAATTTTGCAGGTGACTTTGGCGTGTTGAATTTGGGGACGTTGAAATTATTGATTTTGATTTTTTCAACATTGAAAAATAATCTAATCGAAATATTATCTTAGTCCGAATATGATTGGATTATTAAGATGCATGTATACACCTTAGTCGGACAAAAATCGAATCGAATCAGGTTACTCATAGTCGGATTAAGACCCCTAGATTATTGGATTGATAGTCTAATGACAGTTTTTCTCAATAATGAAACACGTTTCCTGAAACTATATCTGAAAACTCGAAACACAAACCTGAGAAGAGTTAATCATTTTATCAAAACTACACAAATTCTTCTCAAACCTTTTAGTTTCCACCAAACAGTAAACACAGCTATTAAATGAATATCTCTTAGAAAGCATCAATTAAACACTGGTGTGATCAATTCAAAACACTACCATTAAAATACAATTTAAATATGTTATATATATATTATACAAATATTGCATTGACACAATCGTATCAGAATAGGATACAATGCATATTTGTCTATCCAATGAACTCCAATGGGCTAAACTCAGAATCCCAGCTTCCAAAGAGTCATACTGTACACCTATAGTTGATGCTGCAACATTGTTGGAGATCTGAGAATACACCAATGTTACCTATTTTGGCCAAATTCACAGTAAAGTAATTGCACTGATAGTAAAATGAAAAACACTACAGTAAGAAAATGTTAAGACCGTCTTTCGGGGGATGTAATGATGAAATCAGTGCACAAGTACGAATAGGTAACAAAGCAAATATATAATTGTAACTGTAATACAGTAAAATGTTTAGCTGAACCGTGCAAAAAAAGCTTTTTCGTAGGTCAACAAAAAATATAAATAACAATATAAATGCAGCGAAACAGATGTACATGTAAATCATTCTGCATCCCACCTCCGATCCTGATCAGGCCAGAGCAGCTCATCTCCAACACAGCAGAGCTCACCTGAGGCCTCTTTTATGCTCTCACACATGGATGTGTTTTGCCAGTTGAGTTTGAACAGTGAGTGAGACCAATGGTAATTGGGTGTGGTGTTTTAAAGGCCAGTGATTTCCAGGTGAACCAAGTGTGCCAGATGATGAAATTGCGCTTTGAGTTTTGCAAAAAATGTGTAAAAACATTGGAATTGTGCTTAGAGTTTAGCAGTCTGGGGTCTTTTAGTTGATGCGTGAGCTTCACGTTCAAAACTGTGTGCATAGTTCATTTTTCTGTTTGTATACAATGGTGACAATACTACTACTTTCCGATGCTACTTACCTATACTTACTGCATATCTATTCCATTTGGAATTCGTCGTGTTTTGGCCCAACGTTTGAGCTATAGGTTTTATAGGTGTGTATGGGTGTGCGTTTGCGTGTCCCCAAGCCTGAAGGACATTATTCTTTGGCCAGTTTAATCTTCCAAGTGAAACATCCTATTTTATCTCTCTTTCACTCCCTCTATCTCTGCATGTCTCTCTCTTTGTATCTCTCTCTCTCTGTATCTCTGTACGGGGCCAACACCTTAAGAACCCCTCTATTACCTCTTATCAATAAACCGAGAGGGCCGAGGATCCTGATACCATCACAGGTTGACTTCCTCCCCTTGACACTGTGTTATCATGTCTGTTAACCCTCCAACGTACCCAGCTCACCCTCCACTGGACCCAGCTCACCCTCCAATGTACCCAGCTCACCCTCCACTGGACCCAGCTCACCCTCCAACGTACCCAGCTCACCCTCCAACGTACCCAGCTCACCCTCCACTGGACCCAGCTCACCCTCCACTAGACCCAGCTTACCCTCCACTGGACCCAGCTCACCCACTACTAGACCCAGCTCACCCTCCACTGGACCCAGCTCACCCTCCAACGTACCCAGCTTACCTTCCACTAGACCCAGCTTACCCACCTCTGGACCCAGCTTACCCTCCACTAGACCCAGCTCACCCTCCACTGGACCCAGCTCACCCTCCAACGTACCCAGCTCACCCTCCACTGGACCCAGCTCACCCTCCAACGTACCCAGCTTACCTTCCACTAGACCCAGCTCACCCTCCACTGGACCCAGCTCACCCTCCACTAGACCCAGCTCACCCTCCAGTGGACCCAGCTCACCCTCCACTGGACCCAGCTCACCCTCCACTAGACCCAGCTCGCCCTCCACTGGACCCAGCTCACCCTCCATTAGACCCAGCTCACCCTCCACTGGACCCAGCTCACCCTCCACTGGACCCAGCTCGCCCTCCACTGGACCCAGCTCACCCTCCACTAGACCCAGCTCACCCTCCACTGGACCCAGCTCACCCTCCAACGTACCCAGCTTACCTTCCACTAGACCCAGCTCACCCTCCACTGGACCCAGCTCACCCTCCACTGGACCCAGCTCACCCTCCACTAGACCCAGCTCACCCTCCACTGGACCCAGCTCACCCTCCAGTGGACCCAGCTCACCCTCCACTGGACCCAGCTCACCCTCCACTGGACCCAGCTCACCCTCCATTAGACCCAGCTCACCCTCCACTGGACCCAGCTCACCCTCCACTGGACCCAGCTCGCCCTCCACTGGACCCAGCTCACCCTCCACTGGACCCAGCTCACCCTCCATTAGACCCAGCTCACCCTCCACTGGACCCAGCTCACCCTCCACTAGACCCAGCTCACCCTCCAGTGGACCCAGCTCACCCTCCACTGGACCCAGCTCACCCTCCACTGGACCCAGCTCGCCCTCCACTGGACCCAGCTCGCCCTCCACTGGACCCAGCTCGCCCTCCACTGGACCCAGCTCACCCTCCAGTGGACCCAGCTCACCCTCCACTGGACCCAGCTCACCCTCCACTGGACCCAGCTCACCCTCCATTAGACCCAGCTCACCCTCCACTGGACCCAGCTCACCCTCCACTAGACCCAGCTCACCCTCCAGTGGACCCAGCTCACCCTCCACTGGACCCAGCTCACCCTCCACTGGACCCAGCTCACCCTCCAGTGGACCCAGCTCACCCTCCACTGGACCCAGCTCGCCCTCCACTGGACCCAGCTCGCCCTCCACTGGACCCAGCTCACCCTCCACTGGACCCAGCTCACCCTCCAGTGGACCCAGCTCACCCTCCACTGGCCTTGAGCCCCCTAGACCTCCTCCTCCTGCTCTCCGTCAGCGTATCGTCGCCATACAGCCCCTTGCTGCTGCATGGACTCCTTTAGTGGTTTGGGTTGCAGGTGCCAATCCCCCCACAATCCTTTTCACTCCAGATGTTGGGGGGGAGGCGGGGGGAGGTTTGCCGAACATGCTTTTATGTGTGTATGCATAACGATGAAAGGGGTGTGTGTGTTAGGGTGAGGGAAGGGTCAACACCATGAGGGTGCCTTGGTGATCTAAACGGCATCTTTATTCTATGAGAGAGAGAGAGAGAGGGAGAGAGGGAGAGAGGGAGAGAGAGAGACAGAGAGACAGAGAGACAGAGGGAGAGAGAGGGAGAGAGAGAGACAGAGAGAGAGAGAGAGAGAGAGGGAGAGAGGGAGAGAGAGAGAGAGAGAGAGAGAGAGAGACAGAGAGAGAGAGAGAGAGAGAGAGAGAGAGAGAGAGAGAGAGAGAGAGAGAGAGAGAGAGAGAGAGAGAGAGAGTTGCTCAGCTGTAAACAAACACTAACATGCAAAGACACACAACAACCCAACAAGTGTGTTTTGAATGAATCCCAGAATGACATGCTGCATAATGGATGGAGCAGATGAAGCCTGGTGCTGGTCTTACAGCTCTTTCTTCTCATTAGGTGCAGCCAAGATGAAGGTTTGACATGGTGACACTGCTTTGATCAAATGACATGCAAAGTATACATGTGGAAGTCAACTCTTCTTTGCATCAACATTTATTTAAAGGTCCCATGGCATGAAAATCTCACTGGTTTTCTAAAATTAATATGAGTTCCCCTAGCCTGCCTATGGTCCCCCAGTAGCTAGAAATGGTGCTAGGTGTATAACAAGCACAAAAAAAAAGAGCACTCATATACTGTATTAAGGGCCCACTAACACCTATCTAAGCATCCATATAGTAGAATGCCATGGGACCTTTAAAGGGCCACTATGCAGGATCGGCCATTCCTTCGCTGTTTTCTCTGTTTGCACTCAAACTTTTCTCTACACAGCTCCCCCTACAGCTTCGGAGTAGATATTTTACAACACTGTCGTAACAACTCGTTGATGACCCATCTCCACCCACTTCTATGCTAGCCACGTGTATTTGTTTTTCAAAAAAGCTGATGAACGCGTGGAGCCATGTCCGAGGTAGGTGTTCATAAAGAGTAGACCAGGTTTTACATTTTGAAATCGTGTATTTGTGTTGTGTTACAATAAACATAAACTAGGGCTGTCCCCTGAAAGCCGATGATTCTAATCATCAGTCGGGAAACCCCGCAGTCGACTCAGAGAATCTGAGTCGACTGCGGGGTGTCCAGCCGTCTTCCTTTATTTGTAATTATTTTTTCTTTTTAAAAGACCCAACCTATAGTGTAGACGTGTCAGACTATATGCATGAATTGACACATTTATTGTGACTTTCATTATTCTTCTGCAGTGGCAGTTGGTGCTGAAAATAAATTGCAAACTGCGCGTACAGATGCCACTGCAGGCTTAATATTTACCATTTGCATCATGGCTCTAATGATAATAATAAAGAGAAGCTTTATTTAGACACTGTCCATGTCACTGTGGCGATAGATTCATTGTAACTTTGTTTGCTAGACAGAATCTCACAGAGGGAAGCGGCTGTCTCCCCTTACATTATTGCTACATTTTCTCTAGCAGCGCGGTCAGTGTGGCGACACAGCGCTGTGTATTCTTTCGGGCTCAATAAATACAATCAGATCGTGAACACGGGGCTCATATAGTGGATTATCCACTAGCCTATACATGAGCCCCGTGTTCATTATCGGACCGCATTATGGGCAGGAGCCTAATTAAAACCCGACAGGAATAAGTTGGCTACAATTCCGACGAGTTTGATTGACAGAAAATTGTTCAGGTGAGAACGTAATGAGCGCAACGCATATATAAAACGTAATGAGCGCAATGCACATATAAAAGGCCTATGGAGTGTTAATAGAAAGAAAACTCATTTTTTAAACCTTCTAAAGACCGGCCCCGCACGGCCGGCGAATAGTCGAATCTCTGGACTGAAAAGGCAGATCTGATTAGACTCAGAAAATTCTGAGTCGGGGACAGCCCTAACATAAACCCATCCTTTTTTATAGTTGACGGGGAGATGTTATATCCTAGATAAGAACTGTTTTATCTTTGGTTGTTGAACAGAAAGAGTGTAAGAGTGTTGGCCAACATAATACATAATGATAGCATGAACAATTTGCGCAGCAATCGTACATCTCCCTGAATTACAGGGAGATGGATTCAGACATCGAGGGGGTATAGTGTTGCCAGTCCCCGCAGGAGATTTGTCATAGCCAGATGCTGTGTCTGGAAGATTAGGGACACATTTATGTTTACGTGTAAATGTTTGCAAATGAACATTGTAAGTAAACATTATTGTATATAGTTTTAAAATGTTTCCCTTTTTTTATATAACAGATGTTTGCGCCACCTTCCGTTCAGTTTTTCAATACATGATACTTTTTGGTTTGAAAAAGAGTTATTCTGGATATTGAAAAAATATCCAGAATAATTGATTGGACCACCATACTCATCATACTGTACGACCCTGTCATGGCTGCTTAAAATTAATGTCTTAGAATTAAATTTGACCATATCTATCTTATCTTTAATATTCATAAATAATGATTGACATACTTCTATTCTTTATACTTCTCAGTGTGGTAATGATGTTTTAATCGATCCTACATAGTGCCCTACACTGGTGCAGGTACAACTGGTCCCAACACCAGCACATGGGCAGGTCTGTACATTCACAGGGAAGCAGGAGATTTGCAGAATGTTTTTAAAGTATTTTCAAATTTCTAACAAAAACATGAATACGTAACAAAAACACGAAACATGATTAAACACAGACACAATTCATATATCTTTATCAAAAATATCCTATATATAACAGCCTATGTGCATTGCTACAAGTATCTCTTGAGACAAAAGAACATGCATCAGATGCAAGCCTTGATTATAAGGACAGTAGAACCATGCACAGTAAGGTACACACTACCTACTACATTTTAACACCTTTGGCAAGGATTTATTTTCAAATTTTGGGGTTAGGGGACATAAGAGAATACATTACTGTACAGGGATGCCATGGGTTAGGAACGTTTGGGTAGCACTGCAGTAGAGAACACATGCATTTGGGATCCTGGAGATGTTCACTGAGAAGAGCCCTATTCATCAACCTGCTCCTCTGTGACGCTGTTCGGCTGAAGGTGTTGGCTGTCATGGCTTCAAATGAATAGCTTGCATCAAAAGGCCGTTATCTCTTGCAACAGGGACTGAAAGACATTGGGAGAGACTGGTAGAACCAGGATACCTTTTAATAGCGCCAAGAAAATAGTCCTAATATACTGGCCCTCAAAATAATATATTTCCCCCCTGTGTGAAATATATTATTTTGAGTAAACCGTAATATTCTAGCTTACTTATTTTGTCTTTAAGCTGGGATAAATCATTCTGCCGCTGTTTATTTGTCTTCAATTGATGTTCTAGTAAAACCTAGTTATTTTGTCTTTTAGCTGGAATAAAGCATTCTGCCATTGTTTGTTTGTCTTCACTTGATGTTTTCCATGTGAAGGTTGATTTTGTAGGGATATCCAGTGTCTGCTGTCTGTGTTTCTACCATAGTCCTGTGTGTAAGCAAGGTCCACATTGGAAAGTCCTCTATTAGATAGATGGTGTATTATGGACACTGGCACTTGGGACAACAAACACACACACACACACACACACACACACACGCACACACACACACACACACACAATGTAGCCAACCTCTGCTGTGCGAAACAGCCTCTTGGCTTGGTGAGCCAAGACCTGCCAAGTGCAGCACTTTAGGGTTAATAAATGAAGCCCAAATGGATTTGACCTCCGGAGGAGATGCAAAGGAATGAAAAATGGCACTTTGACATGGTAGGAAAAACGGGACCCATCACCGTGTCGCAACCTTGATATTTTAACCAAGTGCTTTGTGGGCCGTAATTGACTTTCTGCTCTCAAAATCAATTTTCTCCCAACAATCATATCCCTCATACATGTCTCTCTCTCTCTCTCTCTCTGCTGCTCTCTCTCTCTCTCTCTGCTGTTGCTCTCTCTCTCTCTCTCTCTCTCTGCTGCTGCTCTCTCTGCTGCTGCTCTCTCTGCTGCTGCTCTCTCTGCTGCTGCTCTCTCTGCTGTTGCTCTCTCTCTCTCTCTCTCTCTGCTGTTGCTCTCTCTCTCTCTCTCTCTCTCTCTCTCTCTCTCTCTCTCTCTCTCTCTCTCTCTCTCTCTCTCTCTCTCTCTCTCTCTCTCTCTCTCTCTCTCTCTCTCTCTCTCTCTCTCTCTCTCTCTCTCTCTCTCTCTCTCTCTCTCTCTCTCTGCTGTTGCTCTCTCTCTCTTTCCCTCTCCCTCTCTCTCCCTCTCTCTCTGCTGCTCTTTCTCTCTCTGCTGCTGATCTCTCTCTCTCTCTGCTGCTCTCTCTGACTCATACTCTCACTCTTCACCCCGTCTTGCTCGCCCCCCTTCCTTGTGGTTCTATCTAATGCTAAAGTAAATCAAAGGTCATATGTGCAGAGGGCCGGATGGATGCTTCTCTACACACTAATGTCGTCATGTACTATAACAGTCACACATATATATTAGGCCCTTGGGCTGGGGGAGACACTTTCAGCAGCATTAAAGCTTTTTTGGAAAACCAAGCATCCCAAAATATGTCCCTTCCCTCCCTGCTCCTATACGTACAGCAAATTCAAAGAGGTATAAGAATAAGGCATAGCTGAATAGAATAGAATCGGGGTTGAATAGAACTGAATCAATTTCAGTGAATTGCGACCCATGTCATTCAGGAGGAGGTCCATCTGAGACAATGCATACAAGTCAGTCTGCTGACATTGGGGATCGAAGCCAATCCCTCTTGGCAGGGAGTCAAGCCTCATGACTGCACTATTAAGCATTCTACTACTCTAGAAGTTGCCCCCTTACCTAAAGATAGATTAGAATAGTTACAATGTGAAAAGGTAATAGGCCTCCCTATTTTCATGCTTATGGTCTAAGAAAACCATCCAGAACTTCAAAACCACAGATTGTGTTTTTAAAAGCCAGTAAAGACTGCAGCACATGCCATCCTGTTTGGTCCCGTAGCGAGTAAAATTCATTTTTAAAAGAAAAAAGCTCAACGTGAGCATTTCTGATTCAGCTCAATATTTTGTCTCATACAAACATCACAAGGTTGTACCTGCTGCCCAAGAAGTCTCTTGTTACCTGGCTAGAATGGATGGTGATTGCGCTGTTTCACACAGGACAACGCAGCGAGAGGACACAGATAGGTCTATAATTCTCCCCTAATTGGCTTAATGCCTGTCATGATACACCCTATCACCAGTGCAGTAAATATAGGAGAGGGGAAGGACCATTGATTCATTAACAGACCTATACAGCGGGTTAGTGCGTGCAGACTGTCATCCCCAAACTGCAGAGACTCTGTAGGGGAATCGGTCCTCAGCCACTGGATATGGAAGAGCCTGAATATTAGGTGTGTGTGTCTGTGTGTGTGTGTGTGTGTGTGTGGGTGTGTTTATGTGTTTGTGTTTATGTTAGTGAGGTCTGTGTGTATATGCGTGTGTTAAAGAGCAGGTGTGTATGAGCATGTGACACGTTGTATGTCCCTTTCTGTATGCCAGCCTTTTCTGGGCTGGTTTCTCTGGAGGCCAACTATAAATGGAAAGGGCTCTGTCAGGCTGTGATGCAGCTCAACGTGTCACGCACACTCACACACACACACATGCACACACACACACACACACACGCGCAGGCCTGCACACGCGCATACACTCACACACATAAACAGAAAAGCCATCAGGATCAAACAGCAAGAGGATATAGGCCAGAGAGCCAGCTGAGTTTACTCAACTTTCACAGGGGACTGAAATAGACCCCTACTAATGTCGGTGCCTACTGCTGTGTGTGTGTGTGTGTGTGTGTGTGTGTGTGTGTGTGTGTGTGTGTGTGTGTGGCGAGAGAGAGAGAGAGAGAGAGAGAGAGAGAGAGAGAGAGAGAGAGAGAGAGAGAGTAAAGACTTGTAAAGATTAATGACCTTTTGAGAAAGCAGAATTAACAGTGAAGCAGCGGAAATATTGTAGTGTGAGAACAAAAAAGATAATATGACAGGATTGGATTGAACAAGGGAGAGAGAGCGAGAAAGACAGAAAGAGCGAAGAAAGTGGAGAGAATGAGTGGGAGAGTATAGGAGAGAGATGGAACAAAGACTACACTAAAAAGAGTACAATGGAGAGAGAAAGAGGGAGAGCGAGAGAGAGAGAGAACAGACAGATCAATCATTAAGGGAGTCACAGGTTGCAGGGTGGCTCTGATAAACCTTCTGATTGGCATTCAATTTACTCTTTGTTCCATCGCCAAATCAATAGAGCGTCTCGAGCGCCAACGCTTGTTCCTATCTCCTCCTGTCATCCTCTCCATCATCACCTTCCCTCTTTTCATCCCAACTCCTCTCACTTCAACTTATTTTCTCTTTTCTCCTCCCCTTCCTGTCCTCTCCTCCTCTCCTTACCTTTGCTGGTCTCCTGCCCCTTCCTCTCCTGTCCTCTCACCCTCTCATTAAACCTCCTCTCCTTTCCTCTCATCCTCACCTTGCTGCTCCTCTCTTCCTCTCCTCCGCTCAACTTCTCGTTTTCTCTTCATCCCTCTTCTTTGCCACACCTTTGTCCTTCAGCCAAACTGAGGCCGACTGCTCACGCATGAAGACAGTTTGGACTAAGACCAAACCTTCCCTCCATGCCCTACATACAAGCCTGCCCGCCTGCCCGCTTGCAAACACGCACACACACGCGTGTGATTCCTCCCCTATGGCCTTCACCAGGCTCCGGTCTTGGTCCTACCCCGGTCTTACCCCGACGCCCGGCGGTTTGTCATGGTGGACAAATGCACAGAGTCTGGCCGACCTGCGTCTACGGCCTGACCTGACGGGAGCTGCGGGCTGTGGTCCCGGCGCCGCGGCGCTTCAGGCCCTATCTGCAAGGCAGACGGCTCCTGGTCCACACCCACCATGCTGCCCTCCTAAACTTGTGACTCCTAAACCTCGAGGGCCAGCTTCACCACGACAACGCCGACGCGCACTCCCAGCCGCGCCCTGTGCAGCCCTGGAGGGAGGAGCAGGGCCACGTGTTGGCCTGGCTGTCGATGGGATGTGGAGTTGCGCGGCCATTGCTTGCGACACCTGCACGGCGCAGAAAGGACCGACCTAGCACTCCCACGGCCCTGTTCAGAAAGGCGGGGCCTAGATGGAGTGAGGGCAGGCCGACGTCTTTCTGCTGTTTCTGGTCACTGACTCCGGCAACTGCTACGTCCTCGTGGCCATCAATGACGGATAACCGCATGGGCAAAGTGGGCACATGTCCAGGGCCCTGGCCAATGGGGGGCCCTTGATATATCTATATCTATATATAACTATTTTTTTTATTAAAAAAAGTTCAAATGGTCAAGACTTTGGTCGTAAAAGGATTTGAATGTTTTTGATTTGCCAAATAAATCCATCACATTTAAAAAAAGAAATTACGTGGTGTGACGTCAATGTCGTAGTGCTTGGTCAACGGTCAATTGTGAAAGTGGAGAAACGTGTGCTAAGCGGGTCGGCAAAGCGTAAACGAAAGAAAGAAAAAGACACTAAAGATACTGCCCTGGTACAACAAATACCGTCCATCTCAACATTTTTTACCAAGGTGACGATGCAGAATCAGTTAGCCTAGATGACGTTCATCCGGCAGATGTTACAGCATAACGGTAGTGCTAACTACTATCCTGGCCCGACATTCTGCAAATAAGATGTCCTAATTTTACGTTGGGCGATGTCAAAAATAAATGTAGTGTAACCAACCTGTGAAAGATGTTATAGGCTACATGTGTAAATGAAAAAAAAAAGAAAAGTCTCCTTTATGGCTCCCTTTTTAAAAGTGACGCATGCTTTACTTGTTACTGATTCTGACCGAAAAGCCACATGGAAGTTATATTTTACAATTATTTATATTTTAAACTAACTTAATTCATTAAAGGAAGTCATAAGGTGCTTTTAAAGTCATGATAATAACCTGACAGATTCCATGTTCGGCCGTTAAGACGAGCGGCAGGCACTACCGTGGGGTTAGATAATCTCTCTCTCTCTCTCTCTCTCTCTCTCTCTTCTGCATTATAATGTGCGTGATTGTGGATTGCATGAGTTATAATATGCGACCAAATTCGGTGTGCTAGTGCGTGTGTTTGCGTGTTGGTAGGGGTCCATGGCTGATTGCTGTCCAGGGCCCATTGTCATGTTAATCCGTCCTTGGTGGCCATGGACTATTTCACCAAGTGGCCTGAGATCTATGTGGTGCCGGGCGCCACCTGAGAGCGCTGCCGCCACATGGCGGAGGTGTTTTCCGGCATCACGAGGTCCACCGTGACCAGGGACACAACTTTTGAGTCCTAGGTCTTCGGCGAAGTCTGCCGGCGGTTGAGGGTGAGAGACGAGGACGACGGCGGTCAAACCGAAGTGACAGCCAACCAGCCCGCCATCCTCACCAGCGGGACGTGGAAAGGCCACGGGCCCCTGACAATGTATTCCTAATGGACTGCCGTGCAGGAGTCCAGCCACTGCACGCCCCTGCCCTCAAGTTTTGACGGGAACTCCTGATACCTGTGGCAGTGTTTCCCCTATATGCATTCAGCAGCGGCAGTATTGTCAGCGGCACTGCAGAAAAAAAGAATTGCAAAAAATATATCTATATCGTTTCTGCAGGCATACAAAGTTCCAGGCACATTTACAGAATGATCTGGTCTCAGCAGATACCTTGACTGTGTTGGTTGTTATGTCATATTTGGAAGCTTAATCTGTACATTTTCCCCCCCAAAAAGCATCTCACCAGAAGTAACCATTTAAAGGTTTATTTTTCAAAGTTTATTCAGTCGGACCCCCCTAGCGTTTCTAGGTTACTCACAGCACCACTGCTGCAAAAAAAGGGGAAACACTGCCTGTGGCCTTGATGTTCGGTCCCCCGCCCGAGATCACTGGGGGAAGTGTGATGGACTACTTTTGCAGGCTGCTGGATCGCCTGCAGGTGGTCCAAGGCTACACCCTCCAGGCTCACGCTACCTCTGTGATAAGGCGTCACACGGTGCTGGAGACGGGCATGCACGCCTGGGGAGAAGGTTAGGGTTGCTCCGTTGTTCGGTGTCGTGTAGAAATAAAGGCCACTCTTTGAGTTGTGCGGTGTATGGGGCACGGGATTTGCAATTCAATAATAACCTGGCCTCATGTCCTGTCAGTCCCTTGCTGCTTGATACAATATTATAATATGTCCGTAGAAATGACATATTTCTTGTCTCATCACACGCTATGAAAGCAGGATCTTGCGTTGATGCTTGTCATTATGCCACCAGGTGTGAGTGAGATTAGCCATTACAAACCTTTTGAAAAAGGTATTTTCCTGTGTTTTAATGACATCACAAGTGGGAGATAGATCATTCAACCAGCTTACTCAGTGGACTGTAGAAAATGTATATGACTATCATACATCGGGTGATCAATCCCACTTGTGATGTCACTTAACCACAGGAAAAGGCAGATTTTCAAACGGCTTGTAATGGCTAATCACACTCACTCCTGTTGGCATAATATCACCCCTTAATCTTGAATCAGACACCTCCACAATCAAGTATTCAATGCGTGAGCGCACCTTTGTATTGTTCGACCCCTCATATGGGTTTAATCTGTGCTATTAGACTACTACTGGAGTGATTATGGAATTCTATTAATTATAAGTATCTGGATGACACCTAGTAGAAACACATTCTAATGAATAGGCAGTCATGAGGTGGCCTATAGAGCGAGACCGCATTCATGTGAACATACGTATATCAATTGATTGATTTTTTTATAGAGTAAAAGAATATTGCAAATTGGTAAAACCGCAGTGAATATGAAGAATAATAGATGCAGGACAACATAACATACATTTGATTCCCATTGAACACGGTCAAACTAATCTGAATAATGGATTCATACTCTACTTTCTCAGAAATAAACAGAGACAAAACTTGATGATCTATGTGAAAATATTGGTCAGTCTAAGGGTATTACTGAATTGAACATGGATTAAACACCCGATATAGCCCTGGTACACATTTACGCAGTGAAGAGAATGCACAGCGAGAACGGTAGAAAGATCATTAATGGGCTGGTGGTTCTGCTGGTTATCGTTGATTGGGAGTGGAAGGTCCATACTTAATGGAGGTGAGAATCAAAAGGAGGATCTGATTCAAATGTTTTCAAAACACGCACTAGCGTGTGAAAAACCATTCGTGTTTGTGATGCTTCCATGTGCGATGTCCCACACGTCTGAAAAACTGATAGAAGGCATAATTGATTTGATCTGCACACGTCGGTTGTGGATACACACACATGGATATGCATTAGTCCAGTCCTCCAACACACACACACACACACACACACACACACACACACACACACACACACACACACACACACACACACACACACACACACACACACACACACACACACACACACACCCATGCTCGCCACACACAGCGAGGAAAGCAAAGCAGAGAAAGGGCTGAGTATGTGAAGTTTGCAGATTGTTCCTGTCACTTCCTTCATCCTCGACTCATTTAGCAGTGTCTCTGTTAATAATGCTCAGGGGAGAGGTGCACTTTTTATGTCATGAAGCAGAAATAATATTTTTGGACGTTTTGCGCTTTTTTTTTACCCCAGAGAAGAGGAGCTCTAGGCAGGAGGGGGATTCCTGCCTACCTTCTCTCTCAATCTCTCTCTCTCTCTCTCTCTCTCTCTCTTACGCCTTCATACACAGCATTTGCCACGTCTTTAAAATAAAAAATGACAGACACGCATGTTTGTTTTTATCTCCACAGTCCTGTAATCAACGCCTCCCAGTGTGTTGATGGACAGTCGACTGGTTTCATCACCCCTTTTGACAATGAAACACACCTTAAATATGTATATACAATTGGCATTACAGATTAAATGCATTCATATATCTGAGCATCCATATATAGGCTATCTGACATTTTCTTTGAAAATGTTACATTGTTAAAGTCCAAAATATACATTTAGCTGACCTACATATAAGTCAGCCTTGCTCATATATGTGAATGCTCCCATGTATGAATACAATCAATCTGTTAGGCCTTTGTTGAATACTAGATTTACGGATTATATGCTGCAACAGTGAAACCAGCAGTTTCTTCAGAAACCAGATAGTATTGATCTATCTCGACATACTGCTGCCATAGCCAGATCCGGGGTGTGTTTCCCAAAACAGTCAGGAAGCTAGCATTTTGCCGACGTATTACTAAGCCCAGTTGTACTTTGTAGTAGCCGAAGTAGCCTACGAGTAATTCCCCAAAATCACCAGCTAACATAGAAATACGTAGCTGACCCCTTCGTTGACTATCTGCGTGCTTATCAGCTAATACATAGTGAGCAGATGTTTTCTGAAGGCGGAATTTCTCCTTTTGTTTCTTGGCAGATCACCTTTTTTTTTGCATACAGCCACCAACTGGACAGAATGGGTAATACTGCACGTCGTAGAATCTATACTTGTATTATTATTATAATATTTTCAATATATCAGTATTAAGAAATATAAACAAGGCTTTAAGTCTCTCCATTGTCATCCCCTTTGCTTCAATTGTGTCATGAATTGAGTTCTCTCCTTCCATTTCCTGCCATATGGCTCTACTATCTTTATATTTCTCACATGCAAAAAGTACATGTTCAATGTGTTCTACTTCTTGGCATTCTATGCATAACCCATTACCCTTCCCTACTATTTGTAAGGCTGCATTAGAATCTGTATGTCCTAATATACGTCTGGTGTAAACCACTTCTTCCCTTCTGCTTAAGCTAATTGGATTAAACCGTTTCCCTGTCACATTTATCTGTACATTATTGTAGTGTCTAGCATTAAGTTCTTCTTCCTATTCCCTTTGCCAGTTTTATATGATTACAGATTTAATTATGGATTTTCACCCTTCCCGATTGGAACATTAATTTCTATTTTTCTTTCCAGCATTTCTTTTGCAATTTTATCAGCCTCTTCATTTCCTTTAATGCCTATATGAGCTGGAACCCAACACAATTTAATAATGATTCCAAGGTTTCTGAGTTGTAATAATAAATGTATAATTTCAATTATCAAATCTTCCCTTGATGAATGACCTGTGTCAAGGCTATGTAAAGCTGCCATGGAATCAGTACATATAACAGTTCTCAATGGCTTCTTCAATCCACCTAAGAGCTGTTATTATCCCAGTCATCTCAATAGAATATTCAGGTAGAAGATTATTGAACCTATAACCATCTCTTTTGTTAAAGTCCGGTATATATATCCCAATACCACAGTGCTCTTTTTGTGGATCTTTTGATCCATATGTATATATTTTAACATACCCATAGAAAGACATTTTTAAATAACCACAGCAATATGCTGCGAAACTTTGTTAATTTGGATACGCTCTCTTTACTTCCAATAACTGTAGGCGGAGTTTGGAGTTGCTCTGAGGCATTCAATCATTCACAGGTGGAAGCCTAAATCATTCAAAGGTAGAAGCCTCACAAACTTTGATTTAGACTACATGCTTGTTATACAGCTGTGTTTAATATTCACCAACTTCATTGTATCACCTATTTTTTAAGATGAGTAGCCAAGCCTACTTGAAGCGGGGAATATAGCCGATGGTACGGTATAAGGCCGACTGTTGACTGTGCTTCAGGAAATGATCAATAAATAAGAAATAGCCTAGCCCTATATCTCAAGCCTATGATTAACAAATTAATAAATAAAGTGAATAGGCCTATATCAGAACACATGCCGAAAGAAATTGTTGACGTGACATTTATCATATTATATGATTTGAACATATACATTTTGACAATCAGACAAGCTCAGAACGCACAATATAGTGGTTTAAGCCCTTGATCTGTGACAATTATTATTTTTTTATTACCTTCATTATGGCCCTCACGGATGTTCCTGCTTCCCATTAATTAATTAGATCCATTCATTAAATTGAAACAGTTGGGTATAATCTGTGGCCAACCTTTTTTAAGACCATTCTCTGTTGACAAGACAGCCTACAATAACTATGACGCGTATACCAATTTTTTCCGCCAAAGAATTGTGGGCATTAGTGGACGAGGTTGCGAAGAAAAGGCTTATCCTTTTCTCTACTCTCCAGAGTTCGATTTCTAATGCCGAAAAAAAAGAGGGCTTGGGAGGAGGTCGCCGAGCGGGTGAACGCAGTCAGTATGTGATGTGTGAGAACCATCAGAGATGTCCGAAACAAGTGGCACGACTACTCCAGTCAAACCAAATGTAAGGCATCAAAACTCGGAAGAGAGCGAGAGAAGACCGGCTCTGGCAAGGTCAATCTTACAGACCCTCACCCCTTTGGAGGAGTGCGTAATTGGGTTGCTGGGCTTTGAGGCACTGGAGGGAGTTCCAGTTGGTATTGACGCGTACCGAATGCACACCCAGCAACGGGACAATCCATCGTCGACGGCAGTTGCGAAGACAACCCCCGGCACATCACAGGCCAAATCCTCACCAGGACACCCCTCTCAGCACCCACCCTCACCAGGACATACTTCCCAGACCCCATCCTGACCGGACGATCGCCTTATCCGTAAGCTCCCAATCCACAGCACCAATCCACCACCGCTCAAATCCCCTCCACACGACTTGGCCCACTCTGCCACACACCATCACGGGTGTCCCCGGAATCCCCTCTGTCTGTTGGAAGCAGCATCACCGAACACGCTTCACCATATCATTCATGACCCTGGGCCCCTCGTCTCGTTGGCGCAACCAGTGCCAGTGTAGCGTGGAGCTCCTCAGATCGGAGGGAAAGAAGATCGCAACTCTGAGCAATGGCGTAGGAACTGGGGGGGACGGAGGGGACGTGTCCCCTCCGATATTGGAGACAGACGCATTTGTCCCACCCAAAAATTATACCGCGAGGAGAAAGATATTTTATTTTGTGCTGAAAGCGCAACACAGCGTCTTGCCACGGCTTCTTATTCTAAAAAACTGGATGATTGGGCGTGCAATTAAAGAATTGATTTGATATTTATCAGTTCATTACTGCCATTCAAAATGTGTTTTCCTTTACATGAACAAATGTATCTTTTTAGTAGAATAAAATATATTTGTGAATTTTTTCAGTGTAGTTAATTTATAACATATTTCTGTTCAAACCATTAACGGACCTGTCAGGTTTCCAATATGTGTCCCCCCCAATGTTAAACTCATTCCTACACCCCTGACTCTGAGGGGCATCAGGGAGGAACTGAGGGGGAAGCAGAGGCATCACCACCAGAAGGTCATGGCTTATCGGATGGAGAAACTGGCCTCGCGTCACCAAGTGCCTCCATAGTAAGTTCAAGCTATTCGTGCAATTGTTTTTGATATTTCTTTAATGTTCCTAATTGTATGTTCGTCCACAGGCCCTGAATGACTCCCATTCTTCTCCACCCCCCCTCTATTATTTTGGTTTATTAGCCAAGGTCCATGCCATTCAAAATCCAACCCCTCATGAACCAAATGTCATTATTTGTGAATTAAAATCTGTATTCAACAATTTGAACTTTTTTTCTCTCTGTTGGTCAAGGTAAAATGTGAAATTTGCAACAATTTGGATTTGTTGCTGTGGGGGGACGTGCGACGTCTGGCCTGCAGGGGGAGTATGGGCAGGTTGGGAGCGCACGGGATTGGCCGGGGGGATTGGACCTGATTGCGAGCAGGTGTCTGCACTCAGGCCAATCAGGGAGTATGTACTTATGTGCCTGCTTTGTGTTATAGTAAAAGGAGGCCAAAACCAAGGAGCGAATGGACCACGGCGGTCCGGAGCGAGTGGAACCTACCCCGATCCACCGAGAGACGGCTCTGAACGGACCTTTTTGTTGTACTTTGAGTATTTCTGTTCCCAGGTAAGTCGATTAAACCGATCTTCCGCTGAGAGAACGACAACCCTGCCTGCTCGCATTACTCCGAACTGTTACGTATTTTAAACACATAAAGCTACCCACACATAGCCACTAGGAAGTAGGATTAAACACATAAGCCGTAATTACCATACATAGCCACTAGGAAGTAGGATCGAACACATACGCTGTAATTACCACACATAGCCACTAGGAAGCAGGACCCGACATATAAGCTGCAACAACTATTCCAGCCACAGATGGCAGCACCTTTAGACAGGTGAGGAGGGCGGAGCCAATACGACACATAAACTTACATACTCGGTATTAAAGCAGGGCCTGGAGCCAATGAGGTCAGAAACATCCGGCAGTCCATACTAGGGAGTTAGGTACAGAGGCCTGCTGTTTGTCGCTCACACGCGTGTCCATACAATTCCCCTCCTTTTGCTTCATAGTTGCATACCGAAATAATTTAACAAATAAAGTGAAAAAAGCGAAAAAGTAAAAGCGATCCGAATTAGACTACTTTCTTCAAGAATGCAACAGAACCCATTACAGTGTGGCCCAATGTGGGGCTCGAGCGCAGAGAAATGGACCAGTCCCCGTTGGGAAATGTACTCGGGCACCTGGCCCAGATGGCCGAGCGGCAAGGCCAGCTCCACCAGGCACAGAACGAGGTGCTCACGAAGCTGGCCCAGTCCTTGGCAGCCGATCGGGCCATGCTCCGTGCTCCGCCTCCGGCGGACGCAGCGGAGGACCCCGAGGGCTGGGACCCGCAAACCAGATACACGTCCCGAAGATGGGGGAGGCGGACGACGCAGAAGCCTTCATTGAGACCATCCAGGGGGTGGCCGAGGGCTCAGGGTGGACTCGCCCGGAGTGGGCGCACCGTCTCCTGACGCTACTAACAGGAGAGGCGCAGCTCGTGGTCCACAGTCTGCCGGCCGGGGCCCAGCGAGACTACGACTCCATCACCAGGGCCATCCGGGACCGGCTGGGCCTCTACCAGGAGGAACATCGGGGGCGGTTCCGGGTGCTGGCCTTCAGCGAGGGGGACCGACCCTTCGCCTTCGCCCAGCAGCTGAGGGACCAGGCAAGGAGGTGGCTTATCCCAGACCGGAACACGGCGGAGGACGTGGTGGAGCAGTTGGCCCTGGAGAGGTTCCTGGAGGGGCTGCTGGCTAGGACCTCTGCCTGGGTCCGGTACCACCGGCCCGAGAGTCTCGCCGCCGCGGTCGTCCTGGCGGAGAGCCACCTGCAGCCACCACCAGCGAGCCAGCGACCGCCGACAACGGGCCCACATACCGGGGCGGCTGCCCCACGGCGGGATAGGCCAACCCCGGCGCAGAGGGCGAGGGGGAGGGGTGTGGGAGGCGATGGGGGGGGGTGGTCCAGAGCGGGCACATGAGTCGCCTCCCCCCTCTATTCCACAGACGGGCACTCAGACGGCAGGGGAGGGGTGTTGGCGGTGCAGGCGGCCTGGCCAAACCTGGCGGGAGTGCCCTATAATGGAGGTGGGCCAGGTCCGCGTCACCGGTGCCCCGTCTCCTCCCAACGGTCCCGGTGAGGCGTACCGTATCCCGGTGAGGATACAGCGGGGTACGCACCAGGCGCTTTTGGACTCGGGCTGCATGCAGACCATCCACCAGCGCCTGATGCGGTCCGAGGCATTGGTGGAGGCGTCGAGTGTCTCGGTGAGGTGTATACACGGGGATGTGCATAAGTATCCTTTGGTCCCCATCGAAATTCATTGTGGGGGTAGAAAATATAGGGTGAAGGCGGCGGTTAGTTCGAGCCTCTCGCATCCCCTGATTCTTGGGTTGGATTGGGCGGGGTTCCCACAGGCAGTTAGGGGGACTACGGGGATGCGGACACGACAGGTAGGGACATGTAAGTCGTGTGCTGTGTTCTGCGCCGAGGCGGGGGCGCCCGACGCTGCTCAGGGATCGGGGGAAGGGGGGGGTCCTCACCCCGAGGTCCCAGCGCCGAGATTCCCACCGGTGGAGGATTTCCCCCTCGAGCAGTCTCGTGACGCCACATTGAGCTCAGCCTACGACCAGGTGATAAGTATTGATGGGAGTCGGGTCCGGCCAGACGCGGCGCTGACTTACCCACACTTTATGTTGGTTAGGGACAGGCTATTTCGGGTGAGTCGTGACACCCAGAGTGAGGAGGTTATCACCCAGTTGCTGGTACCCAGGAGCCTGGAAATGGTTTTCCAGGCGGCGCATTATAACCCAATGGCAGGCCATTTGGGGTACGATGACACTTAACCGGATAATGGCCCGGCGCAACATCTCCACGAAGAGTGTTGCGCAGGTGTTGTTTCATGTCATATCGCGGGTGGGAATCCCGAAAGAGATTCTCACTGTCCAGGGCACCAATTTCATGTCACGCACGATTAGGGAACTTTACGGGTTGTTGAAGGTCAAGGCCATTGTCACGTGAGCACTTGCACCGAGCCCAGGACAGTCAGAGACGCCTGTATGACAGAGGGACTAGATTAAGCGATCTCACCCCGGGGGACAAGGTCCTGGTACTGCTGCCCACCTCTAGCACCAAATTACTCGCGAAGTGGCAAGGGTCCTTCGTGGTCACGCGGCCAGTCAGGGACGTGGACTACGAGGTAGCACGTTCGGACAGGGGCGAAAACAGGTGAAAACAGGTGTACCACATCAACCTCCTGAAGAGGTGGAACGATGTGGTCCCTGTCCCGTTTGCGTCGACGCTGCCGGAGAGAGAAGAACTCGGGCCGGAAGTCCCGGGCCCAGGTCCCATCCCTCCTGTAGGTCGGGGTGAGGAGCTCTCAAGGAGTCAGGCGCGGGACGTTGCCGGCCTGCAACTCCGGTTCGCCAACGTCTTTTCGCCCCTGCCCGGTCGCACCCCGTTAATTACTCACGACATCGAGACGCAGCCCGGGTTAATGGTGCGGACACGGCCCTACAGGCTGCCCGTCCACAAACAAGATGTGGTGCGGCGCGAATTAGCAACCATGTTAGAGTTGGGCATGGTCGAGGAGTCTCACAGCGACTGGTGCAGTCCTGTCGTGCTTGTGGGGAAGCCGGACGGGTCTGTCCAGTTCTGCGTGGACTATTGTAGGATGAATGCGGTCTCGAAGTTCGACGCCTACCCAATGCCTCGGATCGACGAGCTTGTGGACCGGCTTGGCATGGCCACCTATTCCACGACTCTGGACTGCACGGAGGGCTACTGGCAGATTCCGCTGTCTCCAGCAGCCCGGGAAAAAACGGCCTTCTCCACTCCGCTCGGTCTATACCAATTCAAGGTGCTTCCGTGTTGGGTGTTACGGCCCCACGCCGCGTATGCTGCTGCCTACATTGATGACGTGGTCATCTATAGTGGAACGTGGGAGCAGCATGTGCGGCAGGTGGCGGCCGTCCTTCAGTCGCTGAGACGGGCGGGGCTCACGGCCAACACGAAGAAGTGCGTTATCGGGCGGAGGGAGATCCAGTATCTGGGGTACCACCTGGGGGGGGGAAGGTCCAGCCACAGGTCGCTAAGACCTCGGCGGTGGCCGCCTCCCCTCGGCCAAGGACCAAGAAGGTGGTGAGGCGGTTCTTGGGGCTGGGAGGGTAGCCCCTTGACCCACCTCACCCGTAAGAGGGCCCCAGATACAGTCCAGTGGTCGGAGCCATGGCAGGTGTCGTTTGAGGCTATTAAAACAGCCCTCTGTGGGAAGTCGGTCCTGTGTACTCCTAACTTTGATCTCCCTTTTTCCCTGCAGACGGACGAGTCGGATAGGGGGTTGGGCGCAGTCCTGACCCAGCAGGTGGAGGGGGTCGACCGCCCGGTGCTGTACCTGAGCCGGAAATTATCAGACCGGGAGGGTCGGTACAGCACGGTGGAGAAGGAGTGTCTCGCCATCCGATGGGTGGTCGGCGCCCTTCGCTACTACCTGCTGGGGTGCGCATTCACCCTCTACTCCGACCACGGCCCCCTCCAGTGGCTCCACCGCATGAAGGACGCCAACGCGAGGATCACCCGGTGGTACCTCGCGTTGCAACCCTTTAATTTCCGGGTCGTACACAGGCCTGGGGCGCAGATGGCCGTGGCGGACTTCCTCTCCCGCTCCGGGGGGGGGGGGGGGGGTGGGAGTGAGATATGACCCCCGCCTGTGTCGGGCGGTGGGGGGACGTGCGACATCTGGCCTGCAGGGGGAGTATGAGCAGGTTGGGAACGCACGGGATCAGCTGGGGGGATTGGAGTGTGTATTTATGTGCCTGCTTTGTTTGTAGTAGGGGGAACCAGGAGCGGAGGGAGAGAGATCCAACGCGGTCCCCAGACGAGGTCACCGATCGCGGAGCACGGAACAAGAGGACTCTCCCGCCCGGTGTTAACTTATAGTTTCAAGCCTCTGTTCGGTTTTACTTTTTGTTGGTATAAACAAGCTCCCAGTGAGGGACGACAAACTGTGGTCTCTGCGCGCTCTTTGACTCACTACAGTGTTCAACCAAAAAGTAGCCATTTCAGTACTATTTATCCGTAATTTATTTGATTAATTCCAAATTTTGGTTGGGATGACGTATGAAATAACCCATCCAAGACTGCATTTTACAAGTGTGTTACGAGCACGGGGCGTGCACTTATATGACATGCCCTGGGAATGTATAAATATTCGATGAAAATTAAAAGTGGACCATTTATTCGTTAGAGTTAGATTTAAACTCAATGAAGGACCAATATTTGAGTGGATTGGATGAACATTGGAATGAAATTAATTGTTTGGAGTGCTGTGGCAGAACAATCAAGGAATAGGCGCCGTTAACTTTATATCAGCCCAAAGGCAATACAATGTGCTTTACAAATGAGAAAGGGGAGAATATAGCCCGCCCCAGACCCACCCCTTTTCACACAAATTCCCGAAGGGGATCAATAAAAATAAACCAACAGTTTTTGCCCATAGAAAGGAAATCCGTTAAACAAAGACTGTTATACGATATCCCCCAACCTTTTTTTTTACCTGTGGGTTTCCACTAAAAGGGCCATTAAATATTCCCTTGCGGGCCGGATCCGTGTGTGTGTGTGTGTGTGTGTGTGTGTGTGTGTGTGTGTGTGTGTGTGTGTGTGTGTGTGTGTGTGTGTGTGTGTGTGTGTGTGTGTGTGTGTGTGTGTGTGTGTGTGTGTGTGTGTGTGTGTGTGTGTGTGTAAGACGTCAACCTCGTAGAGCTCCGAAAACATGACCTCAGCACAAAGGCAAACACTCAAATTCAAATTAGCCTCCACATATTTGTAGGAGTGAATTTGCTCCAAAATCGATTTGTTTGCTGACAGCCTGCTGCTGTGGAATTGCGAACAGGTGTCATCAAAATTGGTCCGTGTGATAAGCAACGCCTTTAAGGTGGGAACGGTGCGGTTCATCTCGTCAGTTCAAGTAGGCCTAATGTTCATGATGGAATAAAGATCATTTCAACGGGAGCATTAGTGCCAGGCAGCACACTGCAAATTATACATTTGTCTTGTAATCTCCCTGCTTCTGAAATGAGCAAACATCTCGGGCCAGCGCTCGTCCGCCCAGTGAACAAACGCTTTCCACTGTGCAGATTAAATCGCGCAGCATTCCACTGTGCGATTATCCCTGTTCCGTATGCCCTCTCACATTGTTGAAATCACATGCTGGATGCTTTAATCTTTCTATGTGATTTTTAGTTAAAATAAAAACCCATGGTTTTTCTTTTTTCTTTTTGAACCACTAATATTGCTTAAAAAGCACCAAACCTCTATAGCATGACTAGGGTCCCTACACATAAAACAAAGCACCAACAACTCAGTTTGCAAACCTAGAGTTTATTTAAAAAGACAGTAAAACAAGCATTACTGGTAGGTCCGTGTTTACAGGAAGTCCACACAAGTTGTTTACCGATTGCGCCGGAGTTCAGTTCAAGGAGGAATGTTTTGGAATTTATAATTTATATAATTTATATTTATAAATAATATATAGCAAGTGTTGACACGTAAATCAAAAGGACTTGCATATGTAAGTTACAGTTACGAAATATTTGTTCTTTGGCTGACTATTTCTCTGCTGATCAACACTACGAATGGTAATTGTAAAAAGACACGATGTGTGAAGATACTGTTTCGTTTTGGCAATGAGCCATGTAATAAGCGGGATAATGTTTAGAACGTCGCCGGTCATTATCGAAAATAATACCCTTCAGGGCGAAGCAAGACACCTCCGCTTCTCGTCGAGGTCCGGTTCGCCCTGTCCGGGCTTATTTTCCCGAGATTGACCGGCGTTCTGTACAACATTATCCCTTACATATATCATCTAAGTCCAGACCAACATAACGGTTGTGCGCAAGAGACATACGGACGTAAGCTTACCACTTTTGTAAATGCCATATATACAGTACATTTGGATTGCATGATAGGAATAGATCTATTCCGATTAGAAATCTAATCGAATCAGAAGTGTCCATGTAAACGCGGCTACTGTCGCTATGCCTCGGCAAAATTCATTGTTGAAAAAAAAGGTTTCCTAATACGCTACACCACATTTGCTCATCATGTAGGCCTAATGTAGCCTGGTCGTACCAGACTCTCGTACTTCATGTCATTTGCACAGAGAGACTGGACCCACTCAATTGACTAACGTTAACTCACTTGAAGAAGGGTGTCTGTTGAAGTTTAAAACTATTGGTTCTGCCTAGTGCCGCTCTGGATCTGCCATAACCAATCTCTAACGTTTGGCCGGGAATCACGTTGCGCTCAGGCTGTAAACAAACCGATCATGCGTGAAGATGTCCATCAACGAGAGTTAACTTTAACGTCATTGATCTCAGCCACTCACTCTGTTCGCTGACTAGCCTCTGCGTGCAAGGAGTATGACAGAGTTGGAGCAGCTCGCTTTTTTGTGTGAGGGTATCGTGATACCTTTCTAGTATCGTATACCGTGCAACACTAGTGTGCCCTGCAAAACGAACACCCTGGACATTACCCCAAGACGGGTTATCAGACAGTAGTTCAGCGCACAACACCATATTAGCAGCATTTTTGTGTACGACTGCGACCCACTTTTCTGCAGGTATCTCAAATTCCTCCATCACTTCAGCGAGTCGCTCTGCTATGTTGGCAGCTGTGTGGCTCAACTCGTACACTTTCGTTTCCAACACAGATGAATGTAGTCGCCAATCTTTAGAAATAAAGTGTGCAGTGACTGTCATGTAACCCTCCATCTGGTTAGAGGTCCATATGTCTGTTGTGAAGCTGACTGATGCACAACTTTTAATTTTCCTCAAAATAAATTGTTTAGCCATGTTCTACTTGCTTGTTATGTTGCTGTGCATTACGGTGTCTCGAAGTCAACGTCTTTGGCTGACTATTTCTCTGCTGATCAACACTACAAATGCTGGTAACAAATAAATTGTAAAAAGACACACCGTGTGAAGTTATTTTTTCGTTTTGGCAAGTAGCCGTGTAATAAACGGGATAATGTATCGAACGTCGCCGGTCATTGTCAAAAAAAATTCCCTTCAGGGTGAAGCAAGACACCTCCGCTGCGCCTCGGTGTCCTGTTCGCCCTGTCGGGGCTTATTTTCCCGATAATGACCGGCGGTCTATACATTATCCCTTACTTAGCTGCATATAGCCTTAACTTTGCAATTCGTTAATGTTAATTAGGCCATTAAGTATTTAGCATAATAATATAATAATAGTTAATAATAGTTATTATGCTATGCTAACTTAACGTACTTTAGGCTACTTACATGTTTCAGATAAGACATGTTTGATGTCAACAAATGATATGCAAATCTTTGCTTGCAGAGTTTGCATGTCACCTACTTTGGGTTGTCCTTTACATGCTCGAAATGATCCCACAATTTGGAGGATATCTTGACCGACATCACTTTTTTAACGACAATGGATCAATGGAAGTTGACTGAGACTCTTCTAGTCGACTAACATTTGGTCGACTATTAGGGGGCAGCCCTAGTGGAAATACTGTAAATGTAGGCCTACAGCACATTTCACTTATCATTATAGACTGATTAACTAACTAACTATTAGGCCTGGGTTAGGCTGTGAGTGGGAGCTGGGCTGTTAAATGTTTTGCAGGGTATTTTTCATCCATCATTGTAAAGCATCCAAAGTAACAATGGCTAAATTAAATTAAATTTAGTGGACATGCACACTTAAAAACTGCTGGGTATAAGCTATAGGCTAGCGTTCTACACCCTTGCTCTTGGTCACGGCATATAGCTTGACGATTTAGCCTTTTCTCAAGGCATTACCTTCCATCATCTAGATTGCAATCTTAAGCAAAGTTCTGCTTAATATATTTGATTTCAACGTAATGTACATGTAAATGTGCAGACTATTACACAATATATATAATAATGCCAAAATCAAAGGCATTATACAAAAAGTCATGTGGACAAGGTATAATGTGCACATATATATTGCAGACTCCTCCCGACTGCAGGCCTCTCCAGCGTCTCATAGCCACCAGCTATACAAACATCCATCTCACAGGCGCCACACACCAACACACGCACACACACACACACACACACACACACAATGTAGCTGATTGCGCTGAGTCAAACCGTTTGCAGCCCAGTGGATGAGACAGGGGTTATTCTGCTTCCTGCAAACCTTAAAACATGGTAATAACTGACAAACAGATGGTTGAAGTACAGTCGATGGTGCATAATATTATCAAGTACATTGCTCTATTGTGTGTGTGTGTGTGTGTGTGTGTGTGTGTGTGTGTGTGTGTGTGTGTGTGTGTGTGTGTGTGTGTGTGTGTGTGTGTGTGTGCGTGTGTGTGTGCGTGCACACACCTTTGTGTTAGACTTAAGAAAACAGGGCCATTTAATTTGCTTAGTAGATGCTGGATTCTAAAGGCAGCACTGTAGTTACATTTACATTGAGCAAACAATGCAACCTTTTGTTCACAAATGGTTTCACTCCCCTGTGGCTCAGTGTTGACGGTAAAGACAGAGCATTTGGCTCAGGAAAGGGAGGAAGAAGGAGGGACCTTGGTGAGATGCAGAGGGCATCCAGGAAACATCAATGAAACGCAAATAATGAGGGCTAGAACAGAGGAGTAGAGCTGGGGAAGATACCTTGACTTTGACAAAGTTAGACAAAAAATAGGACTATTGTGAGGTATCTTCAATGAATGACGGAGCAGGTGAGGGAAACATATCTTAGCTTACTACTACATAATAGGCCTGTCGGACAAGTTACTCCGCAACACTTGGCCAGTGCGCATGTGCCAAGCGGAATCACACGCACACATACACTGCATGGACGGACACACATACACATCGCATACACACACACTGCACACATATGCGCACTCACACACACGCACACACATCGTACACCCGCGCGCGCTGACGCAGACGTTTCAAGACAAAAGACGCGGAATCTCTTAAAGAGACAGCGTCCCTATAAAAAAATTGGCGAGGAAGTTTGATAATGTTATATACGTCATATAATAATATACATAATATAATATACGTCACCACCACTCCGGTACAGACATGGCAATCTCTCTGCTCCACTTCACCGCTCTTTTCCAAGGGGAGGATAACAGCATCGAAAAAGGTTTAAACCATTATAAGTCGGGGCATGTGTAGATTTTCGGTTATGCCGATGGGGAGATTGTCGGTCTTGTCTATGCCAGTCGCAGGGAGCGTGACGTCACATACGAGACATGTAGTCTCTCATTGTGTTTTCTCTACAGCCTTTAACTGAACAATTGCACAATAAACAGTCAAACTCTTGACATAAAAATTATCATTTAAATCCACAAACAACATATGTGTAATCCGGGGCATATAAAGACTGGGACCAGAAAATAATTACTTTCTCTCCATTGAAACCCATTCATATTTTACGATCTCAAAAGGTCCCATAGGGGTCTACCGGAAGGGGCGGACTTACGAGCTCTATAGTCCACCACAAGACTACTATTTGCTGCTCAAATTTTATATTACTCTTCTCCTTGAGCCCCCAAAAAAGTCCTTAAAAGAAAGGTCTTATCATAACCCTAAAAGTACACATCATACAATAAATAACAATATATGGATTGTGCATGTGTATATGTATATATTTTTTATTATAGTTAGCAGAACATTATAGGGTCCCGTCCTTTCACTCCCTGTTTTCTCAGTTAAACACAGAATTCAACTTCATTTGTCCGAGTGTTTGCTATATGTGAAATGAAGCAAAAAAATACACTCATTTTCCGGTTGTTCTCGACACCTTTCTTCCTCGTAGTTTCTTCTATTTGTCTCTAACTCATGCTCCAATCTTTCATCGGTCGATGCTTCGGATTTCGTGAATGCAACGGAATATAGGATGCATCGCTGCAGCACTGTCTATCCCCCTCAGTGTTGAATCTCCAGATATTGAAATGGGTGAAAAAGTGGAGGACTTAAAATTATTATGCTTGCTTCATAACGTCAGGAGACAATTATTATGCTTGCTTCATTACGTAATAGGTGAAACAAAATTGTATGCATTGTAAAATTATAGGCAACATGTTATTATATTATGCGCTCAGATATTTGTTAGATTATCGACCAGGGTTTCCACATTATAGCTGCAATTGCAAAATTTTGTTTTCACATCCTGTTTCTCTGTATTTGTTGGAATATGCATTTTATCAGCGGTCTTCACGTGGTCCGGAATTCCCACCACAATAGCTTTGGGTTTAAGTACAACTAGAGGTTGAAAAACTCTAGTATAAATAAAGAGAGAGAGTGTAAGTGACATTGGTGGATAGATGACAGAAAGGGGAGGCATGATCATTGGGTTGAGAGGTATTCATTACTGACCGCTTTCAGCGCAGGTCGTTTAGGATGGGCCAACAGCGGTCCACACCTTCATGTCTGGCGGTTGGATAACATTATTACAGTTGTGTCTTCCAATACAGAACAGTTATAGAGCTTATATTAGCTTGTTTTAATTTATTTTCATTATATGGAAGCAAAATAGTTAGTAAATGGAAGGATATAACCTTTTGATTTGAAACGATAAGCATAAGAGATTTTTTCTTTTATTTATTCTCCAGCCCACATGATGAAAGTAGTAGGATGAGGATCATTCATCATAAGGGACTGATGAGTGATTGGAGCTTAATCATGTGACCATTGGTGGGATAACGACTGGCACGCTCCGGTGAAGGTCAAACATTTTGAAATGAGCATCCAAGAGGCGGCATAGAGAAAGCAGCGATGGCTCATCGCTCTTCAAAGAGCATCTTTTAGATATGTTGTCTGCCTGGGAGTCATCAATAACACGAAAAGGGTGTGGTGTCATGGCAGACATGAACAGAGGGACACACAGGGACATTATCATTTTTCATGCAGCACTTTCATCTGAAAATGTCATTCATGCCACAGCTGCTGTGTTTAAAGACTATATGTGAGTGCCACACATTAGAGTTCCATTTTTCATTGGGCTTGGATCCAAAGCAGCGAGCAGATTCAAACATAGGCCCCTAAATTGTTCTCAAATAAGTACATCAGCTTTTCAGCTGTATAATGTTGTCAAGCCATCTCCACCTCTTTTTAGCATAACGCCATAACAATTCAATCGATCACTGGGATTTTATTACACTACATGTTTAGACATGAAGTGTCTTTTCCTTTCTTGGTACTCCTTGAAGATATAGCTGTGATAAGCCACTTCAGTGAGATTTAGGCACTTATGTTATGTACACAAAGTGCATCACAACAGAATGAGAACAGTGAGCATCATATCCCTTCAGTAGCTCTGCTACATGCAAAATTAGTCTTCCACCTCGATTTGAGACTCGACTCGGATTTAGGATTTGTGACTAATCTTTATTCTAAGATTGACAAGATTTAGGGTCGTACCCTTCCTCTCATCATGCGTAACTGTAATGGTTAAATTAATTGTTCACATTATGTTTCTGTAACTGCCATTTTTTGATTATGCCTTTTCACTGACATCCTTGGGGTGGTCAACATTATAATTGTCAATGATCAAATCAAATAATGTTTACTTAAAGGACAGAGCTTCCTGTATTCTCATCAAGGAGAAGAATGCATAAGGGGATCTCTGCTCGACATGAGGGCCGGAGGCGAGCGACGGGCGCGACACACACCACCTCTTTCACGGGCCCTTAAAACAGGTGAGCAGAACCTAATGTCTTAAAGACTGAATCTGCATAGGACTAAGGCATAGGAAACTTAGGTACAAGTGGTAAACAGCCAGCGGCCCATTGTGTACGCTGTGTGATCCGGCCTTGGGTAAGAAAAGCATAACCGACGTGAAGTTGAACAATCGCTGGGAACTCTGAAGGAGATATAATTAAAATAATAGGCCACTGTAAGACTATATAGAGGAAGCAAAGGGCCAGAATTGTAAAATATTAGGAGCTGTGGGACAGAGGTCCGGCCCAAGAAGGAGACGAGGGATGCTATACAGTCTGTCTCTGTTTTAGTTTGAAGTCGAGGCACACTATAGTATGACTCCGTTAAGGTCAGGGGTCGAGGGACACTATAGTATGACTCTGTTAAGGTCAGGGGTCGAGGGACACTATAGTCTGACTTTGTTAAGGTCAGGGGTCGAGGGACACTATAGTCTGACTTTGTTAAGGTCAGAGGTCGAGGGACACTATAGTCTGACTTTGTTAAGGTCAGAGGTCGAGGGACACTATAGTCTGACATCGTTAAGTTTAGGGGTCCAGGGACACTATAGTCTGACATCGTTAAGGTTAGGGGTCCAGGGACACTATAGTCTGACATCGTTAAGTTTAGGGGTCGAGGGACACTATAGTCTGACATCGTTAAGTTTAGGGGTCCAGGGACACTATAGTCTGACTTCGTTAAGGTTAGGGGTCGAGGGACACATGTATGATCTGACTTCGTTTAGGTTAGAATCCCAGGGACACTTGTGGTCCGGCTTAAGGGGAACTGTGCGTGATAGGAGTCTGGTGGGTCCAGAGAAGATACTCCTTGTTGTGATAAGGCGTTGGTTGGAATCCGACACAGTAACACTGATAACCATATTGTGCTACCCTGCTTGAATAGTAAGACTTTTTGTGCAAATAACCCTGCTATGTGGGCGACGCTTGCTTGCTTTGTAACACTCAACGCTATTTTGACGTGGCTGATGATTGTGGGTGCGGCGGCAGACGGATAATTACATTGCCCAAAGCAGACAGGAAAATTAGAAACCTCTTGCCCCTCACTAGTAAGGCGTGAGCAGCTGGGCATATATCTCTGTCCGGACTTCCCGTGTGTGTGTGTGACAGAAAGAGTGAGTGATAGAGGCTGTGTGCGTGTCTGTGAGTGCGTGCGTGTGTGCGCCAGTGTGTACGTGCGTGTCGGCGTGTGTTTGGGTGTGTGCGTTTGTGGGAGAGAGACATACAGGGAAGACTCTAGCAACGATGGGAGGACCTATGGAGGCCCACCAAAGGGAAGAGATGAAAAACCCCGGTACGAAGGGAAGTACCGTGATACAGACGAAGACGAACCCCAGGAAACCAGAAATGGAAAACAGTGGAAGAGTGGGAAAGTGATAGCGATATGTGATGGGAAAAGTGACGAGGGGGACAGTGTTGGAAACTGGAGAAGCCTGAATGTTCAATTGAGGTTTGCTTTAAGGAACATCACTTGTTGAGCCTGCGCCTATGCGAAGTGATCAGCCCCATCTTGCTGAACACACGTTCCGATGGCACTGACGTGGCGACCACACACAATCTCTCCATCATCAGCTGAGTGAGCCTTGGATAGATCAACAATCTATTTTTCCACCAGGTCAGCGGGTTGGAGGTTGCCTCTTGCAGGAAGGACCGGATCTCGAGGGTCGCTTCCGTGCCTGCACTGATGTGACTGACGAGCCCTGAGACCTGCTCATCGAAGTAGCCCCAGAACATGCTCTCCTCGGTGGGTTGGCCCCCCGCAGCTCCTTGCCCCACCAGAGCTTCCTGCTGGGATGGATTGGAGATGGTCTCCTGTGTGGCAGTATTTGTAAGCCTTTGGATGGCCTCGTTGGCTGCCTGGTCATCAGAAGGTCTTCCTTCTGAATCTGAGGTCAAGGATCGAGGATTCAGACAGCAAGTAGTTGAACTCAATCGTATGAAAACGCTGGGCCATCTCAGCGTTAAGTGCAGTTGAAAGGGACACCACCAGAGGCTGATTGAAGCGGCCGGTCCTCAGTTGTTTTGTAATACGAGTGATTTCGTATTATCGTATTTGGGGACTGATTCGGTCGGGAACAACCCATCACTAGCTCACTCACACAGGCAGTGAACGAACAGCGAGTCAGCGATTAGTGGGACTGGGAGGAGTCGAGTCTGAGAACAAACGAGACGAAGAGAGAGGAATCAGCTTGGTTCATTCTTGTTAAAGATTTGTGCATTCAAACTGATTCGGTCGCAAAAGACCCATCGCTACCCATCACAACACATAGCTCAAGAGACCAGAACGCTCCAGGCAGGTCATCAACGGATGCCCCGCAAAGTGTATCTCCACGCGTGCCTATACAATTCCCCTCCTTTTGCTTCATAGATATGATACTAAACCTTTACCAAATAAAGTGAGTTACAAGCGATCCTGACTCGGCGACCCCTTCGTAAAGAACACGGCAGAATAAAGTTATCAAGTCTCAGGGTGGTAGTAAAACCGCTTATTACACCACATTCTGATCCACCAGGTCTTGTGATACACACTTCTGACAAGGCTTGATCAAAGAACTGCCCGGTTGGGCACTCTTTCATGCAAGTGTGAGAAATCCAAATCCCGGCTACGTCGTTCCCATGACCCAGGGGAATGGTTTATGGTTTTTGGAATCTCGAGCAATCTCGAAAGAGGGGGAACAGGGGCGTGACCTCCAACTGTAGAGTTTATGGGCATAATACAGCTGGCGGCTTCCAGTTGCCCATTTCCGGTAGGATGGAGATTGAAATGCATGCCTTAGGGCACGTGAACACAGGCTGTTTCCCAATGTGAAGGATGAAGTGTTAGTAGAACACTTCCTTGCGAGTCAAGTTCTATAGAGATGAGGCTAGAGTGCCGCCTAGCGTTTGTAGCGTTCGGAGTTTAGAACGACTTGCTAGTGTGGAAGTGCTTCCGCTTCCGATTTATAATACTGCTCCAGTGGTAAATATTTTAATTGTTATTGGCGACAGTAGTTTGTTTGTACACCAGCTACGGACATATTAAATCACACAGTTCTTTAAGCTTAACTCTTTGCATTTACATGATGAATCTATAAAAAGCAAAAATATTTCTGAAAACTTTCAAATAACTTCACTTGTGTAAAGAAAAGTGTGTTGCTTTCCATCCGCATTTTTTAAATACCCCGTGCAGCGTGTGAACGCAAAAGATTGTGGGTATTTGTGCTCGTTGAGGATCCACCGATGCATCCTGGAAAATTCAAAAACAAAGGACGTGAAAAGGGTTCAAATTTCAGAGTGTTCTTAACATTATGGCGTACTATGACGTGGCGTCCTTAAAAGTGCGGCTGTTGAGCATTCTCCCTTCACATTGGGAAACAGCCGCAGCTTGCCTTTTAGAGTCTGTGAGCTTACAAAAAGTCAACGTGCATTTCCCTCATAACCGTTTTCGAATATAAAATACGGCTCTGTTTCTAGTGTACGAATGTTGGTGCGTAGGGTGTAGGTCTTGAGGTGCCATGAGATCGAGGATTTGCTGAGGCTTTGAGAGTGACTTCCTCTAGGGCTGGAGCACCCAAAATGGAGACCCTCTTTGATATAAAATATACCCTAGGTCTGTAGCTCACTTGTTAGTTTCGTTGACCCCTAACTCACATAGTCATTGCATCACTTCCTTTCAGGCTTCGGCCTCCTAATTGATTATTACATTATATTTGATTGCCCTCTTTCATATAAATCACACCACCACCACTGGGCCATGACAACAATACTCCATATCGAGATGGATAAGGGGGTTAGGGGGTGCTTGTAGATAGTAGGGGTACATCACGGGAAGCTGTCGTTGAGTGAAAAGAGAATTAGTCAATACGCACTCAGGACGAGGAATGAATAAATTGTGTCAAATAAACTTGCCTTGTTAAATCAATGCGCTTGGTGTTTTGCTTTCACAAATAGGTTATTGGCTGTGTCACTACCAAAACTCTGTGCTAATGTTGCAACTATCCCTCGGAGTATCTAAACCTCAGACAGGGATAATGATCTGGTCAGGTAACTTAATCATCCACATTCCCCTGCTGGCTGATAACCCAGAGAAAGACCGTAATATTATTAGTGTCAGCTACAGGCAGGTTACAGGTTTATTGTTGACCACGTAATGTCCTATAACGTCTTATTAGGTTACCATTGACCTGGGTTTGAGAGTCTAGAGGGATGTGTTTATTAAATTGCAGTAGATTATAAACCATAATTTGTAAGACCCAGTGTAAATATACAATACGGTTGTACTCTAACTTTTATTGAAAACTAGGTTACAGTTATCATTGCAAGTCTAATAAAGTTAACAATATGTTTATGTTACCCTGTGGAACTCGTGTTACCTGTGTAAACCTGTGTTGGTCTAGATATATTTTGTAGCCACCCTCACTGAGTGATATAGCCTGCAACATCAGCTTAGAACATCAGTTATTCTCTAACCCTGTACGTCCAGATTACAAGACATAACATGTAGCTATATCATCCTGATCTTAGTACAATAATAAGCAACCTAATTCATTGCCTATGTTGTTCATCTACAGGTTTACTGAATTCAAAAAAGCAAAACAATGGCAGGTCTGCAAGTATTCAGCCAGTGCCATCCCAGACAGAAGGCCATTACTGAATCTATTATACAGGACCTCATCATTTCATGCCACCTGCCTCTGTCTTTGATTGACAAGCATTCCAGAGTGTCATGTCAGTGGTAGAGAATAGATAATGCACAGTAAGTGAAGTCCTGTTTCCAGTCCCTGAGTGAGCAACAGACAAAGGGCGGATATACGTCGGTGAGGCTTAGCGCTGTTCCAGACTCTTTTTTCTTGATACATATATTGTGTACATGCCCATAACTTTTAGGATTGATGAGTATTTGATCATGAGAAAAACATTGTTTTACAGCGAGTGAGTGTTTAAAGGAATGAATGAATGCGGGCGTGCGTGTGTGTATGTGTAACATAATTAATGAATGCAGGTGCGCGTGTGTGCGTCCATCTGTTTAAACACACGCAAACTAAACACGTAAGGCATAATACAGTCCATGGCAATGTATATTAACGGGGGGACACATGCATATTAGGAACACAAGTTGATAACGATAATGCATACAATACTGATAAGAAACAATGTTTATAATGTATTGCGTATATCATTAAATAGAACCACAGTTACCGCATATATGTGTGTTAAGTTTTCTTTGCCAAAATTTATTTGAGGACTCAGTTTTTCTGAAGTTGTGGAAGAAAACCTTATTCCATGTGTGAATTAGGCCATATTATTTGGCCCTAAACTGAGCCATTTGAAGTTTGAAATTGATGTGCATCTGCGTCATCGGAGACTGCAGACGCGCTGTCAAAATATTAACTCGTCAGATTCAAATGCGCTCATGGCTCTTAAAGGGGATGGGAGCTGGCACTCTCATTGGTTTATTGCACGTTACGCCCAAACCACAGCTAGGGGTAATTAGGCTACTTCAGACCAACCTTTTTAAAATTTGCGCTGGCGGCAAGAGTCATTTTTGCGCCGGTAAACTAGCGACATCGCCATAGGACCGCCCACAAAGCTACTTGCACTTGGCGCTTCTCACTTGCGTTTCAGACCGTTAAAATAGGGCCCAAAGAGTCCATGGGGCCTATCTTGCACCCAGCGCAAATTAATTTACACAATTTATCCATGACGACTCAGTATTTCTGAAGAAAACTCTATTCCATGTGTGAATTAGGCCATATTATTTGGCAAATAAACTGATCCATTTGAAGTTTGAATTTCATGTGGTCATGCATCTGTCTCATCGGAGACTGCAAACGCGCTGTCAAAATATCAACTCGTCAGGTTCAAATGCACTCATGGCTTTTAAAGTGGATGGGATATGGCACGCTTATTGGGTTATTGCACATTACGCCCAAAACACACCTATGGGTAATGAGGCTACTTCAGGGCAACCTTTTTAAGATTAGCGTCGGGCGCAAGAGTCATTTATCTGCCGGTATAATGGCAACATCGCCATAGAACCGCCCACAAAACTACTTGCGTTTGGCGCTTCTCACTTGCGTTTCAGACCGTCAAAATAGGGCCCCAAGTCCATCAGAACTAGAAAACACAGAAAGTGTGTCTGTGTCTGTGGATATTTGGAACGGCAGAAGCAATATAAGTTGACTGAAGGGTTAATGATAACTCCCATGGTAATCCATCATGTGCTTTACTTTCATGCAAGGAATCGTTTTTGTCACACAAAGAAAGGTACAATTGTTCACAAACGGTAGATATCTATCTGGCCAAAGTGTGATTTTTTGCACTGATTGGAACGATTTTAATTATGACATCTTTGACAGTGTGAGGTGTAGCATTTTCTATATTTATTTATTTATCTATATTTGTGGCCGGCCCACTGAGCCTGCACAATAATAATCCAGCAACGGACAAGTGAGAACTTTCTCTTTAAGTAGCACCTCAATCCCTGGTCTATATAATACAGTTATTAACTTTAAAATAAAGCTTCCATTGTAAGTCTTTGTTTAAAGTGATAATATACCTAACTATTAATAAATGCTGATACTGTATGATTATAGAAAGGAGTGATGATAATACAGATCATTGATTGAATTCCTTTGATATAGCAAGTGTTCTAAGCAGAACAGATGGCATGCAGCCAATGCTAGAATGCTTAATATAACCATAGAAAACTTGAGACATAAGTGAAGATATCCTTTAGTGTCCCTTTTGGGGGAAATTCTTTCGCTGCTTTTGACCCAACTGGGAACCGGTGAACACATGCACACCGCCATACCCGGAGCAGTGTGCAGCCGCAGTGCAGCACCCGGGAGGCAGGGGCCTTGCTCGAGAAGATAGGAGAGTACTGCACTACTACTACTACTACTGCGGTTGAGAACTTCACCAATGCGTGCATGCTTAATTCCGTTTCGACGTAGTACTATGTGCCTGCTCTGTTTGCTATCTGGTGGCAAGCACCACCCCCCCCCCCATACTAAATCGAACGCCCGCAACTGAGGCCGCACTCCGACGCAGACCGCACTAATTTTCAAACACTTGCCCCTGACAGTGTGTGTGACTGTGTGAGTGAGTATGTCCATTATTTCAGAATGACTTCCATTTATCTCCCTGGACACCCATAGGCTCTATCAAAATTCCAAACAGGAATGAGAAATACAGTGGGGAGGACACCAAGACAGGCAGATGGATATACAAATGATTTATAGACACAATCTACAAACCGGCAGAACCTAGCAATTGCTGACAGCGACAGGCATAGATATAGAGTGACAGGCATAGATACAGAGTGACAGAGAAGTAACAAATAAACTGACCATCAAGAGGAGGAGAGGGTAAGACAAAGAGGAGGAACGGAAACATGTGGCTGTTGAATAAGGGGGGAGCCAAAAGAGAGATGGATGAGAGGAACTTAGAAAAGTGATGACACATGCTGTATATAAAGGTGGTAACAGCTGGCATGATGTGCTGCTTTCATGGCCTTTTGCTGCCTGGATTCTGTTTAGTCCTCTGCCAATACTTCCCCCTGAATATCTATGGCTAAACACAGACCGTGGGTATACTTCAAGATCTGTCTATTAGCCGGTGACAAATAAACACGCACACACACATACGGCCGTGGACACATGCATGTGCGGGCACACACAAAATGAATGAATATGAATTAAATTAATTGTTTGTTGTTCGTTTTGTTCTTCCCTTGTTCTTTTGTCTAACAATCACTATTTGTGTTAAAACCTTACAACATTGGTTGTTTTTCCGTCTTTCATTTTCAAACGACAATGACTTAAATTGCCCCTAATGCCTCTGAGTTTGTTTTATAGTTGACTACACCTGAGTGCTACCTGTTGGCTGATGCCTGTCCAGCATGTCTCGATTATGCGCTCCAGGTAACCTCCCCTTCAACCCACAGTAAAGAGGCGTAGGGGAAGAGGGGAGGAGAGCTGAATTCACCACATTTTTTAAATCCCGTGACCCACGTCCAATCCATGCTCTGTGCATTAGATAGGGTGTGGATATACATTGGATCGTAAATCTTGAATATGGTTAATATTTGCGATTGAGGCGTGTCCCGATTGGTAAAAACACACTCTTAACATAGCACAGACCGCAGGATAATATGGCAAAAAGGACCATCAGTAGGACCATCATGAAATAGTTTTTTTGCTGACCGGATGGGGGAAATCAGGCACCAAATCTGGCTAATTATCCTTTGTTATCTGTTGATTGTACCCAGCATTGGAGTCTGTATGTCTTAAAACAACGTCACTTTGAGGCAAGATAACGTTGCCTTTTTCCTTATTCCACAGGTCGTCGAGTATGTGACCTTGACTTTGGCTGCTCACATCCTAAAAAGAATACCACCTTTTAATTATTGAGGACATTAATCTGTCCATAAATTGTTTTTGTTAAGAGTGACTGTTTTTAGCATCCCAGGCTCCCATCTTGTTTAACAGCCCCAGTGTCCACTGCCAGCTGTGTGACAGGGCTGCATGCTCACTAATTAATATAGTGCAATTAAGTACGTAATCAGGCCATTCACTGGATGAGATTGACCTGGATTCACCTCTTGTATCGATCTCTTAATGCAAACAAATTGCTTGCTGAAAACGATGTATTAATTTCAGTTCAAATTACATAGATCCCAAACGGAAATTAACCTTTTAAATGATTGCATGTTGTGACAAACCCCACGCCTTCAGCCAGGGATAAGCCCCCTCAGTGCCATCGACAGCGCCCTCCCCGCGGACAGGTAGCGGGTGGGAGGTATACACCCCTCCACACAGCTGTGGTAGAGTGCCTCATCAGGAGGGCCCAAACAAACAAGCCTTTTCTGTTCCCTGTGAGCCTGGCGAAGCATGAAGGGTTCCCCCGCCGGCACAGACGATGGGCCCAGCCAGGAGGTCCCTTACCCAGTATTCCCCGTACAAGTCGGATTTAAGCTATTGCCTTTTTCTCCCTTTTTTGCTGTGCTGTACCAATCAACCGAGAAACGGAGAAGCGGGAGCCTGTCTACTCGTTTTTTCTTTTGAGAACTGGCCGTAGACGACGAGGGGGTTGCGACAATGTTGATAGCAACGATCATAAATATTATCATTATGATCATATCACATCAAAAAAGGGGCTATCAAATCTTGTCCAAGGTAAATAATCAAAACCAAAAACCGTACTCCTTTGTCTCCTTAAATTCATAATGCAAGCAGAAGTTTATTTCATTCACATTTTCTTTTGCATTCTCAAAAGATTTTGCACTTCCTATTGAAAAGTTGCGGAAAAAAAAAAGAGTTAATTGTCCAAAGTTCAGCCTTACCTTTCATGAGGTCACATATTTGCATTCTCCCGACCTGGGAGAATGCAAATATGTGACCATTTGTGTTATTTATGTTTCCTCTGAGAGAAATCCATTCTGAAGGTTCTTTTAATACATACACATTTAGTTTAACAAGATAATCATAATCATGGCACATTAATGCCACTTTTAGAATATGTTCTTTCAATAAAAACATAGATTGACATTCTTTCTTCTTATTTGGGGACTTTTGTTTGGCTATCTGCAAGTTTATGTTCTCAAAGTGAACATTCCAAAGCTTCAGTTTATAAATACATTTTGTTGATCAAGATAATGACAAATTAATGCTGCTTTCAATGTATTTGAAGAGTGAGTGCATTGACAAAGTCAAAGGTTGACGAGTAACATTCTAAAAGACTAGAATACCAAAAAAACTAAAATACCCCCACTCTTATTGTATCAGTAGTAGATAATAATATACTATAAATCTAGGACTACAGGAACTGATGTAATTGGTAGGTGAGCTAGGGGTCAGGGACACTTGGGAGTGAACTAGAGACCTGGGGTCTCTAGCTCACAAAGCATCATCAAATGCACCATTGAAACACATTGGAAACAAAACGCATTTCAATAAATGAATCCAATCCTTGGAGAGAGATAGGAACTCGGTCATTACACCTATTAAACAGGGGGCGCCTCAGAATGGCTCTTGAGAAATTCTCAAATCTCTGAAAAAAGGTGGCTAGGCGCAGAAACGTTACCCAACCCTCAGTCTCACTTCTGCAAGCACTAGAAATAAACTGACACCTGGGATATGTCCTTCCTGGGACCTATGGGAACGTGTGAATGAATTTTGCCATCTCTATCTATCTTGACAGGGCACAAAAAGGGGCGTGACCTCTAATCTTAGAGTAAATAGGGATAAAACAGCGTTGGTTTAAGTTCCTGATGTTGGGTGCGATGGAGATCACGTGGACATCTGGAAGACCGACTGTGACAGAGACAAGGGCTCCTGTACTATAAGCAGTACTATATAAATCTAAAAAATATATATATATAAAATTAAACATTTTATGCAGACATATTTTATTGTTCTGGTTACTTTTTTTATCACGACATTGCACCGGTTATGGTCATCCGGAATCCACTTTAACACAAAACATATTTAGAATTTGCAATGTGTTTTGCAGGGGTATTAAATTTAGAGTTTGTCATTAGGGAGAAACAAATTAAAGAAATTCAAGTTGAAATGGCATGGCTCTCTCACGATTTCAGCTCAATTTTGCGCCGATTCGTTCGTCGCAGACAAATTGAGTTGTTCACGATTTTGAAAAGTCAGCGAAGAGACGAGGTCTTGTTATGTGACATGCTTGCGATCTGCAATGTTTATCTGCGACGTTCAAAAACCCCACGATGAAAAGTTTGTTATGCCAGAATTTCTTTGGGAATCGCATGACGTAGCCATTGTTGACATGCGGGAACCCCGCCCCCAGTTGAATGAGGGAACCCTGCGAACACCTGGAGCTCAAACGCAGTGTTTACCAACTGACTTCATTGCACTACGCTGAGTAGGTGCACAGTAGCCTAACTACTACAAAAATGAATGCCATCAATAGCAAGAAGAAGAATGCTAATAAAGAAAACGAGAGAAAATGAAACATAATGAAGACAACTTTGGTGGAAATGTGGCAGCAACGTCCCTGTATTTGACGTGTCCACGAAGGAGTTCCACGATAGGGTGAAAAAGGGGCCTGGCGAGAAATAGCCGATGCCCTTGACCTACCCGGTATGTTTGGAGCCAACAGCTGTTGACGTGCTAATAGCTATCATAACCTATCATAAACCTCAAACTGGCCTGATTATCAAATGTTGAGCCAGATAAACTGTTATTGTTGCATATGTAGGTTACAAAATGTTGGGTTAAAAGGCTATTGGAACGCCTGTAATTACACCTTGAATGACATATTTCCATTCGAAATAAATGCAATTTCGTAAGAGCTTATAATCATAATTTATCAGAGTGTCTGTTACCTGGAATGAAGCCTTATTTTCTCTTAACACTTGCAGTTGTAGAGATAACAAGAGCTGCGTCTCTGCGGACACAGTTTGGCAAACTGCTCCATCCAAATCCCAGTGGGAGTGGACAGTAAGATGCCCCCTTGACCCCACGACAGAAGTGGATCTGTCAGAGTATGTTTTTTTTGCCGGCCCACATAGCGCATTGACCATCACAAACAACACTTAATGTAACTACTACTCTGAAGTCTGTGTTTAGACAATTTAACTTGGCCCATATTTATTAACTTTCAGTTAACCCCTTTTTAATACCTTCCCTATCTTTTATTTTTTATGATTCTTCATTTTAGTTTGATGAGTCAACAAGAGGCCACAGCGAGCAGTGAGGAAGAGACAGAGGACAAGGGTCCCCCAGCCATTACCAACCCACCACCACCTAGACCTCCACCTGTCCAGGAGTCCAGAGCCCAGAGCCAAAAACAAAAGCCTACAAGGGACGTGGAGATGGAGAAGGAGAAGGTGGACATTCTTCGGAATGTTTCAACAACTTTGCTTGCCGCAGGCCAAGATGTAGAGGACATTTTTGGGAAGCAGGTGGCCTGTGAGCTGAAACAGGTGCAAGACAAAGCTGAAGGATTTGGGGAAATAATCTAATTGAGATTATTTTGACCAATATTGCGATTTAATGTGCGATTTTTATAATTTATTAAGTTCCTTATGTTGTGTAATATTCACAAAAAAAAACATTTAGTTTGACCAACACAACATTGGAATCAGTCAACATAAAAACTGCCCTTTCCTTTAGGCCAGGCCGATGTGTCGAGATTAATTTATATTGTAAACGTCTTTAACTATTGAATTGTAAAAATAATAATTAAATCGCAGCCTTTGCGATTTGCATACTGCGTTCTATTACATCGAGATTTCGATTCGAATTTGATTAATCGTTCAACCCTAGTCAAGATCACCACCTCTTCGCTATGTTCGGGCAATGACCCTGCGGTTCTCGTCCTCTGTGTCCACAAAGGCTGGAGGGAGGCACGTAGGCCCCTGAGGATTTTTCCCTCAGGAAATTTTGGAGGGCAAGGGCACCAAGGGTGATGCAAGTAACCTTATCTGGTTCAATATAAATATTGGTCAGGAACACAAGTGATCTTTTCACCAAAATACCAAACGCATTTTCCACAGTTTGCCTTGCTCTAGATAATCGGTAATTGAAAATTCGCTGTCCATGATCAAGGTTTCTGTGGGGATAGGGCTTGATAAGGTTGGAACGGCGGGGGAAGGCTTCATCGCCAACAAACATATCGGGCATGATTAAATCGGTATTTGGAAGTGGCTCAGGGCGGGGAAAATGTAACACGTCTCTATCCATGGCACTGCATAGATCAGAGTGTCTGAACAGACTTGCGTCCGACATTTGGCCCTGAGTGCAAACACTAGCATATATGAATTTGCAGTTGGCATCTACAACTGTCATGAGCACAATGGAAAACCTGCCTTTATAATTATGAAAACAAACTTCCTGAATTAGCAGGGGGCTGGATATGGATGTGTTTCCCATCAATTGCACCTAAGCAATGAGAAAATTGGCATTTTTCTTCAATTCCTCTCGCTATGTCTCTCCACCCCGACTCAGTTGTTGATGTCTGAAAAATAGACAAAAAATATATGTAGCCAGAGGCAAATATCATTTATTAACTTGTGACAAATACCCTATAAGGTTATTTATGACAAATAATTTAGGCTACATAGTAGATGGAGAATGTTATATCTGTCATTTTATAAATTACCTGTAGTTGGCAGCAGGCCTACTGGCTAAATACATCATAATGGTAAACATTTCCGGAGTGGTAGGCTAATAGTAGGTTTCTCTGTAATGCTTATGGAAATTATATCATCACAACAAGGTTTGTTGTGATGTCAAACAAACAAAGGATACCTTCATGTGATCTTCCTTCAAGACATTTTACAATGCTTTGCAGGTCTCTATGACAATCACGCCAACAGTAGACCTGCCAATCCTGTACTGGAAGCTCAGTGACCTGAAAGACTCACATAAGAAGGCAAAAAGATTATGTATGTAAATAATCCAATTTAATAATACATCATAATGTTCAAAATCATTCCATTTAGGCCTACCAGTTGCAAGGCATCTGAGTGTTACAGATAATCTCTGTCTGGCACTGATAGCTTTTCTCATATTTGTGTCCGTCTTTCTGATGAGAGGCTCAACAGTCCCCAGAAGGAGTTGAAATTCCTCTACGCTCATCCTTAGGAACTCACGGAACCCTTTCCTATCAGTCTCCTGCGTGATAAAAAAAACTCTCACTACTGCATGTTTGAAAAAGTGTTGTTTTTGGGTCTAGTATGATTCAGATTCAACTTTATTGTCACTCTGCAGAGTACAAGTACAGAGACAACGAAATGTGTTTGGATTCTAAATAGTATTGTAAAATAGCGATTAAGGTGCGGTTTGAAAGTGATTGGCATATAGTGCAATATAAGTACAGCAAAGTTAAATAATAGGGTGGGGTAGTGCAGGAGTAATTAATACAAAACAAAGTGACGAAGTTTGGCCAACATAAGATGGATATAACGAGTAAGAGCAGCATAGATGCGCAGTACAGTAAGATCTAACAGTGTGATAATATAATATGAGTGTTGGCAGTTGACAGTTATCTTCACGAGCGTACCTTTCACGAGCATATACGATAACGTCCACTGTAATGGGATTATGTTCATAAAACCTTACCTCCAGTTCGGTATGTAGCACCGACATCCTGAGTTCTCCTCTTCGTCCAATCCAAGAACGAGTTCACAATTTTTTCTTCTTCCTTTTCATCTCTATGCAGAGGACCACCAGCATAATGCCTAGTGCTAGGTACTTGGGATCCATTCTTGACGCTTTGTTGCTAGGCTACGTTGTTGCTGCGTGTACTTTGTATCGTTCATGTCACGCGCAACGCAACTACTGTGAGAAGTTGCTGCATTGAGCAGATATAAAAACTACTGGAACCTTTGACAAACTAATGCTAAAAGCATTTATGTCAGATCTAAACCTTAGATTTTCTAAATATCTTGCAAACGTGAATGATGCAAAGTACAGAGCATCGCACCGTCAAATCTTATAGTCTGGCCAGTCTTCCGACGAGACAAGGCCCGATTTTCTGGCTCTGCGATCACATAGTGTGACATGTTAAATCGGGGAGGAATATCTGAGAATCGTGTTGTCTGAACCAGCCATTAATAAAAGGTAGGCTACACATAACCATGAACATATAGCCTGTTTCATTGATCTCTGTTATAGGAATAACCAGCGTGCATCTCACTGGTGAGCAGCATTCACTCTTATCTATCTGTGATTTTAATTTTTTTAGGTTTGCATATATAAGGGTAGTGCTATTCTTTTGCTGTTATTATTCACAAATCCCCCTGTTAGTTGTAACTATTGAAGTAGCTTTAGCCTCATAGCACAAGGCTGCCCCCAGCTAATTCCTTCTGCTTTATGTGAAAGAAACTCCAATGCTTTAATGGATTCCAAAATAAACTATAAAATAAATAAGTCTTTAAACAGCATAGCCCCAGCAAAATGTAACCAAACGATTGCCACCATAGTACTTACATATGAGGGACGATTCTCGCTCCTTTTGTCACGCCTGCTGCTAAGGTTGAGGACCCAAAAATTATTTACCAAACAACAGGTTTTACTCACACAAAGCTCTGGATACATGAAACAAGAGGCACAAGGTGCACACGACAACATAAACAATGATCGAGCAAGGAACGACTTAAATACACATGACTAAATAGACACAGGTGGGCAGGGAACAAGGTAATGACAAGGATAGTAGGCGGGACCCAGGTGAGGGGCGGAGACACAGAATCACAAGATAAGGGAAATCAAACTGAAGCACATGGAAGACTACAAATACACACAGGAAATTCAAGCCCAGGAGATACCACTGAAAAACCAAAATAAAAGTAAAACACATGAAACACAAACCCAGAACCCTGACACCTTTGCATCTGGTTATATATATTGTTTAATATTTTAATTAATTTGGCTCAATGTGTTTGTCCAATTGATCAACTTGCTTCCCGCTGTGCAAAACCTGAATAAATCCTAATCAATGATAATGAAAAATATGATTCACAGTTGCATGGGCTGGAGTTGTTAAACTGAAATCTGTGATCTTTTTTGGGAACTAAATGAATAAAATGGATGTGGGTATTAGAAGGTCAAGCAGGTCAATAAATCCTCAAGCCTTTTTTTAATCATTGTTTTAATGCATTGAGTTGTGATTTCTGCATATTGATAAATTCTGGACCCGTGTCGCCCACTGGATGGTTTCAGTCCAATGTTTTGTGTTAACGCTAAATTAAGCAGATTGAGCTAATGTGAGACCTGGGGATGAATGAAAATTAAAGTACTGAATGGTGCAACCCATCCTGTTGGTTCCTAAGAAGAATGGATCCCTATGATTCTGCATCCACTTCATTGTACCTTTGTTAAATCTCTAAATTTGACCCCTTCCCAATGCATGCATATCAATGAGCCGTTGGAGAGAGTGAAGCCATAACATCATCACACTTGACCTTAGTAAGATCTCAATGCATTTAAAACCATTTAGATTTTTTCCAGTTCAGTCATGTATTTTGGTCTACAGCGAGCGCTAGCATTGTTCCATAGCCTAAACTATTTAGGGACGTACCAGAGTTTGCTGCTGCGTGTCTTGATGACGTTCTGAAGCACAGCCAGGCCTCGGCAAATTATCCAGAGCCCCTGGATAACCAAGAAGAAGATGCTGGCACTTCTCGGGCTCGTTGGCTGCTACATAAAATTAATTCCATGACCCAAAACGTTTACCCTCCAAATAGATGTGTGGCAATGAAGTGCGCCAAACATCCAGCAGTCACTAGACGGAGTATACCTCTGATCAATCAACGAGCCGCGCTCTGCAGCTGGTGTCGTTGTGTCCTTTTGAAGAACACCCATCTTAAATTAACCTGTAAAAAACCCATTTCAAAACCATGTACAAGGACATTTTCTCCGGTATAAGACATGTCATTGAAAGGCAACACACCCTCAAACAAAAATCTGCGAAGCCGCAGTGTCACAAAGCACTTTTATAGGCACGCGTGTATTATGCCCCCTGGGCGTCATGGTTCAAATCACCTCAAAATATGTCATATTTTGAGAACCAACCCATCTATAAAATAACATTTCTTTCTCGCGGATGAACTCAACATAAGTGAGGGATTCAGGCTTTTGATAATTGCGATATTTATGACAGTATGCTTCAGGGACAAGCGAGTAAATACGCAACACTGCTTCCTTCTCTATGTCATCAGCAGCATCCTCCAAAGACAACGAAGAATAGGCTTGCTGGGCCTTGCCTTTGAAAATACTCTGCAAAGTTATTGTCCATACATTGCATGGCCACTTGATAACGGTAGCGACTCTCTTGAAATGCACAAACATCCTTTAACTTTCGTTAAAGGGTGGAAGGAGTCAGAAACTGTGTATGACATCGAAGTGATCAGTTGGAACCAAACCAGATTCCCCGAACCAAACCAGATTCCAGGGCCGCAAGTGAGCCCTGGGGACGGCCGGGGGATTTACCAACTGACATGACAGGACAGGACAGGACAGGAGGCGCACCTTGCTGGTGCGCCTCCTGTCCTGAATGTCCTGTAACTTGTAACCTCCTGACTGCTCCCTCTGTGAGCACCAACGCTCGGAAGTGGCGCCGATGCTCTTCCGGGTTAAGGCAAAGCCGGTCCTGGATGGCCCTAGCGACGACGTCATAGTCTCGCTGGCTCAAGGCCGGCAGACTGTGGGCCGCGAGCTGGGCCTCAATTGTCAGGAGAAACAGGAGATGAGAAGCCCACTCCTGACATGGCCACCTGGAGACCTCAAGGAAGGCTTCGGCGTCGTCCCACTCCCCCATTTTCTGGAGGTGGATCTGGGGTACGGCTCCAGCCGCTCTGTGCCCGTCTCCGCCTCTGCTGGAGGTGACGAATTCCCGGACGATAGCCTGATCTGCCACCAGCGACTGGGCTATCTCTGCCAGCACCTCATTCTGGACCGGCTGCAGCTGGCCCTGTCGCTCCGACATCTGGGCCAGGTGTCCCAACACGTTAGCCAATGGCGTCTGATCCATCTTTCACGCTCTGTCCCACATTGGGCTCTGTCCCAAACGGAGCCAGGGTTGTACTTGGTAAAAAAAGGCGTTTTTTAATCACCATTACAGTCTGAAAGGGCTTAACAGGTCAAATATTTATGACAACCCCCTTTACCCAAGCCCCCACAAGGGCAAGAAAAAACTCCCTTGAAATTAGCAAGGAAGAAATCTTGAGAAGAAATGCATAGTGGGGGATCCCTTCTTCCAGGGATGGTCAGGAGTGCAATGGGTGCCATAATTGACATACAGGTAAATACATGCACATCATGTTAAAATGGTGGTGTGGTGGTGCTGGCCGGTTGACCATGAGGAGAGTCCAGGCATCCAGTCCAGTCACCGCAACATGCTAGAACAGACAGAATAGTGAATTAGAACGGAGCAGTACATAGTGGGAATGTATACCGCATTAACAAAACACAAACAAACAGAGTGGTCTTCACTTCGCATCTGTCGTTTTCACACTCCTATGTTCCAAATGCAAGATCGTAGAGGTGCGTTTTGAGCTTTCCTTTGAATTGCAGGCTCCCGAAGACCGGAGGGACCGAGAAGGACTATAAGGAATGATCAGGTCCTTCAGGTAGGATGGAGAAGATCCATGCACGGCTTTATAGGTTAGCGGTAGCACCTTAAAGTCCGATCTGAAAGTTATTGGTAGCCAGTGCAGAGAGGCGAGAATAGGTGTGATATGATCAAACCTTCTCGCTCTGGTCAGCAGTCTAGCTGCAGCATTCTGTACAAGCTGTAGACTTTTTGTGGTAGATTTTGGTAGTCCCGAGAACAGTGCATTGCAATAATCCAGTCTTGATGAAACAAATGCATGAATCAGTGTCTCTGCATCCGCTGCAGATAACATTGGTCTGATTCTTGCAATGTTTCTCAGATGGAAAAAGGCAATTCTAGTTATGCTTCTAACATGTTGGTTGAAGCACAGTTGAGGGTCGAACAGGACCCCAAGATTCTTGACTGATGCACTCTGTGGGATGGCGAGTCCATCCAACCACAGTGAGACATCCTCAAACTCTCTCCGGTCCCGCTTCGAGCCGATAATTATCAGCTCTGTCTTCCCAGTGTTAAGCTGTAGGAAGTTTTGTGACATCCAGCCCTTCACCGCAGCTAGACAGGACTCAACCCTCTGGATCTGGGCCGAGTTCCCTGAATCTACAGGAATGAAGAGCTGGGTGTCATCCGCGTAGCAGTGAGCGTGCCACAGCGATAGCACAGAATGCGGCTTTGTTGCTGCAGCGATTGTCCTTGCATAAGCTCCCGCTCACACTGGCCTTCCCTCCTACTGCAAGAAAAAAGCAGGCACATAAATGCACACTCCCTGGCAGGTCCGATTGCGAGCAGGTGCCCGCAATCAGACCCACAATCAGACCCTCAACCCGGCACATCCGGTGTGCTCCAAACATGACCCATGCCCCACCTGCAGGCCATACGTCGTACGTCCCCCCACAAGGTCCTTTACCGTCGAAACTTTCCAAAACACCCCGGGCAGACAAAGTATCAATTATGATCTCTAACAGATCTGCTTTAGCCGGACCACCTGTAACCTCTATTTTTATTTTTTTAATTTTTACCCTAAAAATTACGCACTGATAACTGTGGAGAAAAATATCGGGGGAGAACAATCCCAGACAAGCCCCCATTTTATGTTACGGTGTCCAACAATCATTTATGAGTAGATTTGGACAACACAAAAAAAAGAGTCTGACAACAGGGTTTGCGGGGAAAAGCTATCTTTTTACTGGTTGAGCAATGATCTTACAGTGCCACATAAGTGAAACAAATAACGAAACAGCAATAAACCTGTCTACAGAAGAAAAAGCCAAGTTGGTTACCAATGACAGTAAAGGAAAACAGAAAGGAAAAACCGCATGCTTACTAGCCTTATAGCTCACCTCACTCCCGTGCCCGACGCACAACTCGCGGAGCGGGCAAATTCAACAGTCTAAATGACTACCCCTACTGATCCTAATCTTAATGTGCACAAAATAACCACCAAGGTCAAAAAAAGGTAATAATATATTCACAAGGTTAACATTCATATGTAAGTGAAGGTACGGGTGTGGCAGCGTCTGACTTCACAAAGAGCGAGAGAGAGACCGAGACGCCATTTTCAACCCGGCTTTAGATTCGTGAAGTCGGCGCCAACAATCAAGGAGAGCCAGTCAGCAACCAGAAACCACAATGCTCCGCTTACAGGAGCTGATTGTGACATTGCAGTAGAGGAGCAAGGCAAAAACAAAAGCATTAGGGCAACAACACACAGAGGCAGCACAAGACCCAGTACCACGTAGTACTACCACGTAACAGGGAAATTGAAGATTGCTTCATATTTCAGGGAATATTAACAAGATCTTTATACCCCAGAAGCAACTATAGTTAAAGAAGAAATTTTAAGTATTGTTAAGGCTCCCAGCGGTGACTAACGAACAGAATAAAGAGCTAACACAGCCAATAACAGGAATTGAAATATTGAAGGTAATTTTGAATGGGGAAGCCGGAAGCAGTCCTGGGAGGGATGGTTTCACTTATGAATTCTATAAAGAAATCCAAGGTCTGGTAATACCTATCTTATGGAGGGTATTTAATAAGATACTGGAAACAGGAACCTGGCCAAATAGAATTTAGCAATTATTTCTGTGTTGCATTAAGAAGGGAAAGACCCCAAAAACTGCTCACCATATAGACCCATTTCACTACTAAATGTGGACCAAAAAATGTTCCCCCTCGTCAGAGGAGGCGTCCCTGGAGCTGACGTTGTCGACCTCAGAATCATCATTAGACAGGTCGAGTAAAGGAGGTGGAGGTCGAAGAGGCCGAACCTGCGGCTGGGGTATACGGCTGGTCTTGGTGGGTTGGTCCGGATGCTCCTGGTGGAACCTTCTGATGAGGGCGTGGTCTAGTATGTTCCTCGCTGGGACCCAGCACCTCTCCTCGGGACCGTAGCCCATCCAGTCCACCAGGTATCGTAGCCCTCTAACACACTGGTGGCACCGTAGGAGGCGGCGGACCATGTGCCGTCGATGAGATGAGGTGGAGGAGGAGGAGGCGTCACGGGGACCAAGGCACTCTCCCGAACTTGAATCTCGTGGAAGGTGGGATGAACACGCATGGACCTGGGGAGCTTGAGCCGCTTAGCCGCCGGGTTGATGACTGTCTCCACTTTGAATGGCCTGATGAAGCGCAGGGCCAGCTTTTTTGAATCGACCTTCAGTGTGAGGTCCCGGGTGAAGAGGCAGACCTTTTTCAACCGGCTCGTACTCCGGAGCCTGGGAGCAGCGACGGTTGGAGGCAGAGGCGCAACGGCCAGCAGCTCGGAGGTGGGCGGCCCGGGCCTGGACCCAGGTCCGGCGACATCGGCGAATGAAGCCCTGGACCGATGGGCAGGAAGCCTCCCTTTCCAGAGCCGAGAACAGAGGTGGCTGGAAGCCGTAGGCACACTGGAAGGGGGAGAGGCCCATGGTGGAACTGGTCACTGAGCTCCATAAGAGCCGCTCAGAGCAGGACAACGGGTGCTGAGACCTCATACAACGAAGGGACATCCCCATCTCCTGGTTGTTGCGCTCTGTTTGGCCGTTGGACTGGGGATGGTATCCCGAGGACAGACTGAGTGAGCAGAATTCCTTCAAGAAGACCAAGGCGAATTGGGGGCCCCGATTCATAGACCACGTCAACTGGGATGCCGTGGAGCCGGACAACGTGGGTCAGGAGCCGCTGGGCAGTCTCTTTGGCCAATGGGAGCTTGGGTAATGGCACGAAGTGGGCCATCTTGCTCAAGCGTTCTACCACCGTTAGTATGGTGGTGTTGTTGCTGGACGGTGGCAGACTGGTGATGAAATCCATGGGGATGTGGGACCAGGGGTGAAGAGGAACCGGCAGTGGATGCAGGAGACCAGCAGGAGCCTGGAGGGTGGGCTAGTGTTGGTTGCAGGTAGGACAGGCGTTGACAAAGCCTCTGGTGTTCTCTCCCAGGGAGGACCACCAGAAGCAGCGCTGGAACGACATCCTTGGTTCTCTCGATTCCAGGGTGGCAGGTGAGTTGGGAGCTGTGGGCCCACTCTAGAACCTCAGACTGGAGGTCAGGTGGCACGAACAGGCAATTGGGAGGACATGAGCTGGGACCAGGCTGGTCCTGGATGGCGGCTCCAACTCTCTCCTCCAACTCCCAGGTGAGTGTAGCGACCAGACGGGAGGGTGGAAGTCCCCTTCCTCCTCCGGGAACTGCCGGGACAGGGCGTCGATGCTTGACGTCGCAGGACCCCGGCCGATACGATAGGGCGAAGTCTAATCGGGTGAGGAAGAGCGACCAGCGAGCCTGCCGGGAGTCTATACGTCTGGCGGACTGGATATATTCAAAATTCTTATGATCTGTCCATACCTGAAACGGCAGCTTCGTCCCCTCAGTCCCCAAGTCAGTGTCACCACTCCTCCAAGGCTAGCTTGACCGCGAGAAGCTCCCTGTTGCCAATGTCATAGTTATCTTTGGCCAACCGCCTAGAGAAGAATGGGTAGGGGTGCGGCTTTTGGTTGGCGGCGGCCCTCTGGGATAGGACAGCCCCAACTCCCACATCAGAGGCGTTCAGGATCCGGCATGACCAGAATGGGGGCCGAAGTGAACCGTTCCTTTAGGGCCTCGAAGGCGTCATGGGCGGCCGACATCCACTGGAAGGGCACTTTCAAGGAGGTGAGGGCCATGAGGAGGGCTGCCACCGGGCTGAAACCTCTGATGAACCTCCGGTAGAAGTTGGCGAAACCAAGTTAATGTTGAAGTTGTTTGTAGGAGTCTGGGTCGGACCAGGTAGCGATGGCGGAGACCTTAGCTGAGTCAATCTGCACATTCCCCCTCCCTACGCTGTACACCAGGAATGAGACAGATGGGGCATGGAACTCGCAATTGACTGATGAGTAGAGAGTGGCAGGCAGGCTGGTGAGGAGAAGGAGGGGCCAGTAGAAAATCACTGGGAGCTAAGGTGAATGAGATGACTGAGAGGGGAGAATGAGGCGACTGAGAGGTGTGATCATGAAAGCAAACTGTTTACCAAAGAGGCCAGTTCTTGTAGCTGTTAGTGCTGGAGCCCTGGGGTTGAACTAGGGCTATGAGTCGCGAGCTGAGGGGAGCTTCTGGTTGATCGGCGGACATGTCGGTGAAGCTCGTACATGTCGGGGCGCTGGGAGCTGGCTCTGTGCTAGGCTGTTGAAGGGTGTACCTCAGAGAGGGGATGGGGACCTGAATATGTATCCGGTATATCAATATTGATTGCTGTAGTCTGCTGCAGAAGATCCCAATGAGACCGAGGAGGATAGGCTATGTGCTGAAAGGTTACGACGTCAGATCGCAATAAAGCAAGGGAAACCTGATTGGTCGAGGTAAAAGTGACCAACTGATGTCTATTTTGACATGTGAGATATTGCGGCGAGGTGCTGATGCTGAATGATTGTATCAGCAGCAGTATGCAATCCAAACTAAAGACTGTGTTGTTGCATTTGTGCCCATGAGCTTGTTCTGTGGCTTTGGAACTATATATAAATATCGTATTCAAATATAACAAGATATTATTTTTGAACACTATGGGGTCTAGTGTCTGTTGTTCACCAGACCCTATAGGCCAATAAGTGACAATGCTTCATGTTCAGGGTGTATGCTAGTGTGTGTGTGTGTGTGTGTGTTTGTGTGTGTGTGTGTAATAAGGGAGAACAATTGTCCAATTCAGGATCATTATTTGTGTCACCGGCATATTTAGCTGTGAATTCAGCTCAGTCAGTAGAGCAAATAAATTGAAGTAGAAAGTCTGCGGCTCTCTTCCTACCAAGCCCCCCTCACCCTCCCTCTCTCTCTCTCTATCTCTCTCTCTCTCTCGCCCTCTCTCTCTGTCTCTCTCGCTCAGCCTCCCTCCCCCTCTCTTTCTCTCCCTCTCTCCATCTCCTACTCACAGCCTCTCTCTCCCCCTCTCGCTCTCTCTCTCTCTCTCTCTCTCTCTCTCTGTCTGTCTGTCTGTCTGTCTGTCTGTCTGTCTGTCTGTCTGTCTGTCTGTCTGTCTGTCTGTCTGTCTGTCTGTCTGTCTGTCCGTCTGTCTGTCTCACTCAGCCTCCCTCCCCCTCTCTTTCTCTCCCTCTCTCCATCTCCTACTCACAGCCTCTCTCTCCCCCTCTCTCTCTCTGTCTGTCTGTCTGTCTGTCTGTCTGTCTGTCTGTCTGTCTGTCTGTCTGTCTCGCTCAGCCTCCCTCCCCCTCTCGCTCTCTCTCTCCATCCTGGGGGGGCTTGAAGGTCAGTGCTCGGTGGGTATCCACCAGTTTCTGCTGAGGCCACCAAAAAACGCTGAGCCGTGCGGCCACTGCGACCTGAACCACCCCCCCCCCCCACTCACACACCACACTAACCCCCTCCCCTTTGCTGACGTCCATAAACCAAACCTCAGAGTGACAGGTGATGCCATGTCCCCCCCCCCCCCCACCACCCAACCCAAGCCCCCACCACATCTCGCCAGCCCCTGGTGTTGATTTATCACTAATTGTCCGGTCCTCTTCAAGGTCGGCCCCAGCGTTGGGGGTTGGGGGGGGGGGGGGTCCACACACCTGCAGGGAGCTGCCCGAGGAGCTGCCTGCAGCTGCACGCCGTCGTAAACCTTCCGAGCCCACAGGAGCTAAATGGAGGCTGGGGCTCCGACGCAGGCCTCTGGTAACGGACCACAAACCTGACGTCAACTTCAGGCAGAGCAGTCAGTGATGTAGCACGCCATGACCAGTGATTAGACATGATAATTATTCATTCGATTGTTCATCTTGAGTTACGAATGCCTCTCTCTATCAATGTTCATGATATGTTTCCAAGACATGGACGCAAGGCGCAACATTTTCTGGCAAGAACCCTCACAATTTTACCCTCTTTTCTGCAACAGATCATCAGCGTAATAAACAAGTTAAACACAGAGCATCCCCATTCTTCCCCAAACCAACCCTCCGGAAAAGAAGAGTAGTCGATGCAGAACAGATCCATCACGGAGCTCCCTAGGGAACCAGCGGCGGCACCGTGAACAGAACGCTGCCCGCTTGAGATGTGGCTCCGGGTCCACTCTCGGAGGGATAATGAACACTGGACAAGGGAGCCAGGTTAATTAGCTCTCTGTTAAACAATGTTAAAAACATGGCTGTTGGAGTTTGTGTTTGTATATATATATATATATATATATATATATATATATATATATATATATATATATATACCACACCTCCTTGCACCTTACACCCTCCAGTATCTCCCTGGTTGCTTTGCTGTGTCTCCTAAGACACATCCCAGGCCTCTCTTCTGCCCCCTTACTGTCCCCTGTTTATTCATTCCATCCACCCCTGACCCTGCCTCTCCTTTCTCTCTCTCACACACACACACACACACACACACACACACACACACACAAACATGTACTCGCCAACACACACACACAAACAAGCAAACATGCACCCGCCCAAACACACAAACACACACACACACACACACACACACACACACACACACAGGCACAAATATCCCCCCTACCCTTCCAGAAGTTGCAGTTATCTGATCTCTTCAGGTCCCGCTCCCTCCTGACCCACTGGACCCTGGAGAGCAATGGACAGACCCTGTCTGTCCATTGCTCTCTCAATCATGTCTTTCTCTTCTCTATGGCTTTTACAAGCTATCCCAATACAGCCCTTCTGCTCCTCTCTTCTCCACCACCCAGCTAGTCATCACCTTGTCTTCAGTAACAGTACCGGCACCTTTTCTTCAACCTGTTTGTTTCACCATTCATTTATTTTTAGCGGCTTAACATGCCTCTGGACGTTGGCCAAAACAAATTAGTTTTGCTTTTTAAATGTGCTTTAATCCTTTTTGTAAACCAAGGGAGAAAATCTCAATAAAGAATGACATGAATAAAAAACACCGGTACTTCCAGCTTTTAGTCTCTCTCTACCGCTCTCTCTCTCTTCCTCAACTGCTTCCCAGTCTCTCTTTGGATCTCGATCTTGCAAATCAAGGGTCGTGTATGGCCTCACCCGAGTAGAGCTGCCTGTTTCAGACGCTTTCACTTCCTCTACAGACTCTCTTCTGACTGGGCGCATAGTTCCAATAGTTGATCTCAACATAAAATCAGAGAACAAACCAATTTCATCGGATGCCGATACAGGTTCCTTATGGACATGGGGATTAATGAGAGTCGCCATCTGCTGATAGTAAAAGGGTACTGCACGCAAGATGAAGTGATGGAGACTTGTGACTATATGTATGTATTGGACCATTTTTTAACAAGTAAAAAGGTTGTTAGTAACCATGCTAGTGGTTTTTGTAACTTTATTTTATATTAAAGGGTACTGTCAGGTTATATTAAAGGGTACTGTCAGGTTTCCAAGTTCACAGAAGATGACTAACCTCTTTTTAATTGCAGGCAGAATTCCATGAGGTCAGAAGAAAGTATTTAGTCCCAATATTAGGCTTTAATCCAATGTATATGGTCAAGTTCAATAAGTAGATTTATTTTAGACAAAGAAATAGGCCTACCTGTTAGGAATAAAACTGTTGTTTTTAAAACCATATTAAATATATACATGTATATATATATATATACATATACATATACTAACTATCTGTGTGTGCGTGTGTGTGTGAATGTGTGCGACTTTTGCCTTTTTGTTTTAAATACGAACAAAACCAAATCCACAGTAAAATGTAGTTACAGCTCCTCAGCCTCCAACAATAAAGCGTGCCATAATGTGAGCTGTGAGAGGTTAGGTCTCCTAACAGAGCCTGATGAAGCTCATGCTCCTCCTCATCCTACTCCTCGCAGCTTCAGGGCTCAGCTCTAACACACACGCATAGAGAGGACTTATAGTGGTAAGACCGATGTTTAAACGGCCCAACACCTAAAGGCTTCTGCGGCTCAAGGGAGGAACTGATTGCTGTGTGAGTGCCCCCGTCAAGATGGAGCATAAAGAGAGAGAGCAAGGGAAAAACGAGGAGAAAACTCTTCCAGAGATTAAACCTGATTCTGTGTGTGGTGTACACATCTGTGTGGGCCTACATAGATTTGTGTCGGCATTCTAAGCACCTTTTCGAACCTCCAAATTTCACCTCATTTCATTTTAATTTGCATGGTATTTCTTATTTGTGTGTGTGTGTGTGTGTGTGTGTGTGTGTGTGTGTGTGGGCATGTGTCTCTGCCCACGCCTCCACGTCCATGTGTGTGTATAGGCCTTGGCCCAACGTCCATTATGGATTAGTGATGGGTCTGCCCTATTTTTCTTCTGTGTGGAATCCACCATTAATGGACGTCCAGAGGACTGAATGAATGTGGAATGTGGTTACTCAATGAGAAAGACATCACTCTGCTCTCTGCCTGGCCGCTCACTCAGCCTTGCATATCCAGGAAACAAGTCTTAATCCGCCATTATGTGGGCGGCCATTTGCACAAGACGTCTCATCCATCACATACAGGAGGTCCATTGACCAGCTCTGAAGGGTGGATCCCGGGGCGTTCCCAGGCCAGTGTTGGGATGTAATCTCTCAACCTAGTCCTGGGTCTTCCCCAAGGTTGTGCCTGGAACCTCTAATCCGAATTCCTCAAGTATGGCTGAGCTTCTCACCCTATCCCTAAGGGAGACGTCAGCCGGCCCCCCTGACAAAACCCATCCCCGACCATCACTGGCACCCAGGTGGCATCGCACCCGACCCCAGCAGGTCCTCCTGCAGGTTTTGGGACCACAGGACGGAGAGGTGGGGGGTGGGGTTACCATGTTGTTTCTTCGGGTTATGCCCGGCCGGGCCCTGTGCTAAACCCGAAAGGGCTTCCTCCGGGCAAGGTCTCTCCTGCTCTTGCGACTGTTCATGGGGGTCTTGGTGAACCGTTCTAAGTCCGGCCCCTAACCGAAGACCGCTCTGCCATGGGAGACCCTGCCAGGAGCCCAAGGCTCCAGAGAACACAGCCCTCAGGCTCACGGGGACACGCAAACATCTTCACCACGGTGAGGTGACGGTTCCCAGAGAGGGTAGGGAAGACTGGCAAGCCTCAAGCACTGATCTGTTGGCAGGACAGGAGAGTGTGTGTGTGCGTGTGCGTGTGCGTGTGTGTGTGTGTGTGTGTGTGTGTGTGTGTGTGTGTGTGCATGGCTTGCTCCATTGTTATTAAGGACCTATGTGACCTATGTGAATCTTCCCCTGTGAAAAGGGAAGATTGGACAGGCGTGTCCAATGATTGGGGATTATGTATAAATTGAACAAAAACTCATCTTTATCATGCGTACATATGATTCTTTGCAGCTGAACCAACAGTGGGACAGAGAGGAACAAATGCATGCACAGACACACACATACACACACATGCCACACCCACATACACACACATGCATGCACGCCCCACACACACACACACACACACACAGACTGCCATATAGTAGGATTATATTTCAGGTGGGATATCAGGAAGAAAATTAAGAAAATGTGGTAGAAGAAGAAAAAAAGGAGGAAGAGAAATATAAGAGAAGAAGAGAAGATCCATTTGATCCCCAGAGGATAAGGTACAGCATGGCACGTCCATTCAGATGAAAAGCAGAAAGAGTGCATCGAAAGCAAATCCCTGCCAACATGTATGTGCCCGTCCCCAAAACACGTAGAAATAGTGACTTTGCCATGTGACTTATGGAGCTGGTATGACTTGCCTCCTCACTGCGCAGCATCATGGTACCAGAGGCACCATGCTGCTGCTAGGAGGAAGCATGGCGCTGGGTGCAGATGAAGGCAAAGTGCAGAGCAGGGGTTTTTTCTAACCTTGGATTGCCCTAATTATACAGAGCATTGATTTTTACAACGCTTCCATAGATTGATTAGGAGAGCCGAGGCACCGCCCAAAAGGAAGGAACCATTCACCCCCCTGCTCCCATCTCCTTCCTGCATCACTGACCCGCACTGGGACTATACTTCAGCCCTGGCTTCACTTCCTGTTTATTCTTTGTTTCCTTTTCTTACCTTTGCTTTTGATTTATTCCCTATACTGTCATTTAGTTTCATTGCCTTTCCGTATGTTTCCATTAGTTTTGTTTCCATCCTGGCCATTTCCTTTTATTTCCTTTCTCTTTCATGCCGTCACCTTTCCCTTCATATTATTTTATTTTCTTGAATTTTCTATTCTCTCTTTCATTCAGTTTGTTTATTTTTTAATAACCTCTCTGTGTTTGCCATTGATCTCCTGTACATCATTTGTCTTCTTTTATGTATTCTGATCTTCAATTAATCATTTCTAATTTCCTCTACACACACACACACACACACACACACACACAAGCACACACACTGTCTCTATATCCCTCTCACTGCCTCTGCTCTACACACACACACACACACACACACACACACAGTCTCTATAGCTCTCTCACTGCCCCTACTCCACACACACACACACACACACACACACACACACACACACACACACACACACACACACACACACACAGTCTCTATAGCTCTCTCACTGCCCCTACTCCACGCACACACACACACACACATACACACACACACACACACACACACACACACACCTTCTCGATAGCCTTCTCTCTGCCCCTGCTCTACACACACACACACACACACACACACACACACACATACCTTCTCGATAGCCTTCTCTCTGCCCCTGCTCTACACACACACACACACACACACACACACACACACACACCTTCTCGATAGCCTTCTCTCTGCCCCTGCGCTACACACACACTTGCTTTAGCCCTGTTTTGCACTGTCACACCCCCTTACTCCTCTGCCGCCCCCCCCCCTGATATTCCATTGATTCTTCTTATTGCCCTCATGCACAAACTTACACTTTGTATCAGAAGATGAGGTTGTGTCTGGGGGGGGGGGCATATATATATCTTCCTACTATATAATAGCAGGCGTGTCGGACAAGTTACTGCATGTTTGCCAAGCAGCACGCAGCTCACACAGTCATAGCACCCACGCACGCTGTGCGCACACACACACATACACACCACATAAACACAAAAGCACACACGAACGCACACAGACGCATAATAATAATAATAATAGATGAAATTATATAGCGCTTTTCCCAGTGCTCAAAGACGCTTCACAATCGCTTCATAAGCTAAATCATAAGAAACAAAAAAAAAGCGAAACAAAACAAAGGTAAACGGATGTCGTTGGGGAGGGCATTCCAGAGGGCGGGAGCGGCTGCAGCAAAGGCTCTGTCTCCCCAGGACCGGAGGTTGGTCCTGATGGGGTGCAGGAGGTTGGCATCGGCGGACCTGAGACAACGGGTAGGGGTATGGCGGTGGAGAAGGTCAGAGAGGTGGGGGGGGGGGGGGGCAGGTTGCTGAGGGCTTTGAAGGTGATGAGTAGTATTTTGAAATCAATCCGGTATTTGACGGGGAGCCAGTGGAGGTCTTGGAGGACAGGGGTGTGGTCTGAGCGGCGGGTGGATGTGAGCATACGGGCTGCAGAGCTTTGAACATATTGCAGTTTGTTAAGCAAGTGTTTTGATGAGCCGTATAGGATGGAGTTACAGTACTCAAGGCGGGATGAAATTAATGTGTGGACCAGAGTTTCGGCGGCTGAGAGTGATAGGGAGGGACGGAGACGAGTGATGTTCCTGAGGTGGAAGAAGGATGTTTTTGTAATTTGGTTTACATGGGGGAGGAATGAGAGGGTGGGGTCAAGGATGATACCTAAGTTGCGGATGTGAGTGGAGGGGGTGACAATAGAACCATCCATATTAAGTGAGATGTCCTGGGTGGAGCGGGTGAGGGAGTTTGGGCCAATGATGATTGATGAGGATTTCTGACTTATTGCAATTTAGTTTGAGGAAGTTGTGTTGCATCCAAGTTTTGACATCAGTGAGGCAGGTGGTGAGGGTGCAATGGGTGGCTGCAGAGATGGGGTTGGTGGAGCGGTAGATTTTACTGCCATCAGCGTAACAGTGAAAATGGAGGCTATGTTGGCGGAGGATTTGACCGAGTGGGAGGATGTAGATGATGAAAAGTAGGGGACCTAGTACAGAGCCCTGGGGGACACCATGAGTGACTGGGGAGGTGGGGGATTTGCAGTTGTTGACTGAAATGAATTGGCGTCTGTCAGAGAGATGGGAAATGAACCAGGTGGGAGCGGTGCCAGTGATGCCAAGTGAGGAATGGAGGTGGAAGATGAGGATGGCTATGGCAGGCCATGGCTAGGGTGGAGGGGATGGGGTCCAGGATGCAGGTAGAGGTTTTCATGCCAGTGAGTATGGCAGATAGGTCTGCTGGGGTGATTTCAGTGAATGAGGAAAGTGAGTGAATAGCCGGAGGGGGTGGTGGAGGTTCCGGAGAAGATACAGTGGAGCTGGAGGCATTGGTCAGTTGGCTGTGTATATTGTCTATTGTTCTTTGGATGAGTGAGAGGAATGAGATGCATTTACTGACAGTGGTTGATTGAACAGTGTGCTGTAGGTTAGCCGTTAGTATTTGGTTACCCCGCCAGTTTGGGTGAATACCGTCTGGCCTGAATAAATCAGGACAGTCCCGAAACAGATTGAAACTGTTAATGAAACCAAATTTTAGAGCTGTGCAGGTGGACTGAAGTCAGGTGTGGAGGCTGAGGTGTCTGCTTAAACGCCCCACTCTACGACCTAGAGAGGGGATGGGACCAGAAATGTAGACACTCTTGTCACAGGAACTTAAAAAATTAAAGAGATTGTTAAAATCTTTTTTGATGTGCTTGGACTGCTCACGAGCGGTGTTGCATGTTCAGACATGGACAATCATATGTCTAACTGAGGACAGGAGGGAGTGCAGTAGCCCCGGATGTTTGCTGGTGATGACGGGGACCGTGGCTCCGGGGAAACAGTGAGTGGCAGCGTTGAAGAAGCGTGTGTTCCTTATAATGGAGTCTCCAACTATTAATGTGGTCGGAAGGAAAAGGGGCCGAGGGGCTGACAGCCGTGGACTCTCGGAGCCAGAGAGTGGAATCTCGGTGTCCACGCTGCAGGGCCCAGCGGGAGAGAATGGAGAGAATGCGGGGCAGCGATGTCAACAAGGGGAGAGGGACTCACCGGCTCAGGGCGAGGAAGACCTCCGGAGCGTCTCAGCACGGCCTCCATAAGGATCCAGCGGCGGGAGACGGAGGTCTCAGTGTGTGATTCGGGGGATGGGTTCGCTTTAGAGCGAGCTGGGACAGCAGGAGACTCAGCTGGTGGAGCAGGACTGTTACCAGAGAGAGCAGTTGTAACGATGGACTTGTGCTCGCTCATTAAAATACTCATTGAACATAGTGATCTATATAATTTCATTTTTGAGGAAATATTTCACAGATGTGCAACTTCTGATGCATTAGTTCACATTTGGGTTTACAAATGCACAACTTTTGTGCATGTTCTCAGATTATAAAAACGCGGGTGTGTGAATGTGTTTTGCACCAACTGCGCTGCAATGATTGTAGCAGAAGTGTCAAGTGCATGACTCATTGAAGTTGTGAGGCACAGGATAGGATTTGGGCAACTGTAACACAGACTTGTGAACTCGTAGACCCTATTGAGTGTTTACAATGGTCGAAAAAATATTTACAACTTCAAATGTACTGTTTTGTGGCAACCAACAGATACCAACAGATTTGTGACTTTAGAGTACACATGCAAAATAAATATTTAAGACCTCAAATTTTCTGTTACACCTTTGTGACTTTAGTGTACACATACAAAATCTGCAGTTACAGGTGCTAAAGACTTTTGCTACAATAACACCTTCATAGTATATCTCCCTCGTCCTGCTTGCACGACCTGGTGATGACGGTTCCACAAGTTTGACCAAAATATGGTCAAATGGTATGAAGCACATATCATTTCCACCTCCTAGATAGAATCGTTTGTTGGGCTCATGAGGGTGAAAAAACTCCACTTCCACATCTTGATGATGAGTATCTACAGTGACAGCCTTTGCTAACCACCAGTTCTGGTCATAAATGACTGCAAGCCAATCTCCGCAATGAACTACATCAGCAGATAGATCTGTCACAGTCCCATCAGGACCACTCTTGGTCAGTGGTTCTTGCTCTATTGGCTCTAGCTCACTTTCCTCCCGTTCCATTTCCTCCATCAACATTGCCAAAGGACCTTTCCTCTTTTGCATTGGTATAGGACCATCATCCTCAACCTGCACCCTGGGTGTGTTGGCAGTCAACTGGAATATTGTTGGGCTGAAACACTCGCACATCTGTGGCTCACTGCAGAAACAGGACAGTGATCTGCAATGGATCTCAGAGTCGTTTCGGTGTGTCGGTGTAATCTGATGGAGTGTCCTTGTTGCAGGTACAGGTTGTAGTGGTTGAGAAAGGAGTGCATCATATGGCTGCATGTCAGCTTCAGTACTGATATAGAGCTGAGTGCAGCAGAGGCTTCTGCCAACCATCTCATGGAAGACATTCCCATTCACAATGTCATTCCCCCGCAGTGTAAGGCTGTCTGAAGACCTTTTAACAGTTCCTCCAATGCCGTCTGGGGCTCCCTTCCCATATGAGGTGGGGAAGAAGTTCCAGGTTGTTCCCTTGAAACCTAGAGTTAGAGGGACACTACAGAGGAGAGAACAGGTTTTTTTGTTCTTGTATTGCTTGCTGGGGCCATCTGACCAAAAGTGAATAGTATCAACTTCTGGAAACTTAAAACGAATATCTGTCAGGACCATGTGAGTCCAAACGGCAGACTTATCTTGTCGCTTGGATTCTGATGCTGTGCAAAAACCTGTCTTCTGTTCTTTTGTATAGTACATGCCAGTGTGCAGGTTGAGCTGTGGGAGGTTCTGACCAAAATGGCATGACTGTACCTCAGAACTATACTTACATTTCCACACCTCAGAAAAGTGTTCATGCACAATTACTGTGCTATCATTGCACTTCTCAATCATGCTCCTGTACTCTCTGGCCTGGTTCTGAACTGAGCACACGTGTGTTGTTGTTTCTGTCTTCAGTTTGTCTTCATATCGCTGGACAAGCTCTCCGAGCATGCCACTGTGCGTCACAAGTCTTGTGTTCAAGTGGAGCCCATCTGCTGTTTGATCCTTAACTCGTTCCCATTGCTGCCATTCAACATTGGTCTGGTCTTGCTGTGGTGTTGGAAGTGTATGTTTGTGGAGACACCGGGTGCAGGAGCGCAGAAGACATGCCTCGCTTGTCAAAACTATCCTCCAGTTTGCTGGACTTGACGATGTTACGTATTTTAAACACATAAGCTGCCCACACATAGCCACTAGGAAGTAGGATCGAACACATAAGCCGTAATTACCATACATAGCCACTAGGAAGTAGGATCGAACACATAAGCTGTGATTACTATACATAGCCACTAGGAAGCAGGACCCGACATATACAGTGGGGCAAAAAAGTATTTAGTCAGCCACCAATTGTGCAAGTTCTCCCACTTAAAAAGACGAGAGAGGCCTGTATTTTCTTTTCATCATAGGTAAACCTCAGCCATGAGAGACAAAATGAAAAAAGAAAATCCAGAAAATCACATTGTCTGATTTTTTAAGAATTTATTTGCAAATTATGGTGGAAAATAAGTATTTGGTCACCTACAAACCAGCAAGATTTCTGGCTGTCACAGACCTGTAACTTCTTCTTTAAGAGGCTCCTCTGTCCTCCACTCGTTACCTGTATTAATGGCACCTGTTTGAACTCCTTATCAGTATAAAAGACACCTGTCCACAACCTGAAACAGTCACACTCCAAACTCCACTATGGCCAAGACCAAAGAGCTGTCAAATGACACCAGAAACACAATTGTAGACCTGCACCAGGCTGGGAAGTCTGAATCTGCAATAGGTAAGCAGCTTGGTGTGAAGAAATCAACTGTGGAGCAATTATTAGGAAATGGAATACATACAAGACCACTGATAATCTCCCATGATCTGGGGCTCCACGCAAGATCTCACCCTGTGGGGTCAAAATGATCACAAGAACGGTGAACAAAAATCCCAGAACCACATGGGGGGACCTAGTGAATGACCTCCAGAGAGCTGGGACCAAAGTAACAAAGGCTACCATCACTAGCACACTATGCCGCCAGGGACTCAAATCCTGCAGTGCCAGACGTGTCCCCCTACTAAAGCCAGTGCATGGCCGGGCCCGTTTGAAGTTTGCTGGAGAGCATTTGGATGATCCAGAACAGGATTGGGAGAATGTCATATGGTCAGATGAAACCAAAATATAACGTTTTGGTAAAAACTCAACTCGTCGTGTTTGGAGGAGAAAGAATGCTGAGTTGCATCCAAAGAACACCATACCTACAGTGAAGCATGGGGTTGGAAACATCATGCTTTGGGGCAGTTTTTCTGCCAAGAGACCAGGACGTGTGATCCATGTGACGGAAAGAATGAATGGGGCCATGTATCGTGAGATTTTGAGTGAAAACCTCCTTCCATCAGCAAGGGCACTGAAGATGAAACGTAGCTGGGTCTTTCAGCATGACAATGACCCCAAACACACCGGTCAACGAAGGAGTGGCTTCGTAAGAAGCATTTCAAGGTCCTGCAGTGGCCTAGCCAGTCTCCAGATCTCAACCCCATAGAAAATCTTTGGAGGGAGTTGAAAGTCCGTGTTGCCCAGCAAAGGCCCAAAAACATCACTGCTCTAGAGGAGATCTGCATGGAGGAATGGGCCAAAATACCAGCAGCAGTGTGTGAAAACCTTGTAAAGACTTACAGAAAACGTTTGACCTCTGTCATTGGCAACAAAGGGCATGTAACAAAGTATTGAGGTGACCTTTTGTTATTGACCAAATACTTATTTTCCACCATAATTTGCAAATAAATTCTTTAAAAATCAGACAATGTGATTTTCTAGATTTTTTTCTTTTTTTTTTTCATTTTGTCATAGCTGAGGTATACCTATGATGAAAATTACAGGCATCTCTCACATTTTTAAGTGGGAGAACTTGCACAATTGGTGGCTGACTAAATACTTTTTTGACCCACTGTAAGCTGCAATAACTACTCCAGCCACAGATGGCAGCACCTTTAGACAGGTGAGGAGGGCGAAACCAATACGTCACACACAGGACACGCCTACTCGGTATTAAAGCAGGGCCTGGAGCCAACAAAATCAGAAACATCCGGCAGTACATATTAGGGAGTTAGGTACAGAGGCCTGCTGTTTGTCGCTCACACGTGTGTCCATACAATTCCACTCCTTTTGCTTCATAGTTACCATACCGAAATACTTTCTCTAAGAACGCGACAACGACACCATTTTATCTTAGGACTTTAAGCATCAGCTTAGCATTTTCATGGTACTGCCATTGGCATGTCTTACGATCCGACGGTCTTGGTGCTGTGACATAGAATGGACGTAAGGCACAGGAGGATGAATACCTGAGTTCACTCTTGGTTCCTTCTTGGTGAACTCCTTGTGAAGGTTCAATACTGTATCAGTCAGAATCATTCTCTGATACTTTATTTTCTTGCGTGTGAGTGTGCCCTGTTTGTCAGTTGTCATTTGTGCTGAATTATGGTAGAAATCCTGAACCTTCAGAGTAATTGTTAATATAATAAGTAATTGTTTGAATGTATGCAGGTTTTTTGTCAGTAAACCTCCTCTGCCACAGTGCGTTATAATCAACACCAAATTGCCTTCTCTGGTGAATTAGCCGATATTTTTTCAGAACCTTTCCTGACAGAGTCAAGTTCTTGTTCTTGTGGGCTGACTTGTTTTGTTTCAATTCATGAATGAGGGCGTTGTTGAACAGCAAAGTTTTCTTGACCGAGTTGTTTTTGAGTTGGCTTCCCCGCAGTAGCTGCTCTGTTTTTTTTCTTGTTGATTCTTGTGCTTTTTTATTCGTAGGTTTTTCTCATGCCCTTCGCTTTTTGAGTTCGTCCCTATCCTTTGTTACCTTAAGTTTATTTCTTAAAGCTTTGATCTGAGTATCTTGCTCTTGTTTTACTTCTATCCCTTTCTCCTGCTATAGCCTGCCTGGGGACCGCCTTCCATTCAGACATAACGCCACTCCGACATTGATGTCTAATTGTCGTAATGGCGGCACTTCCATTGTTTTCAAACGTCCCACCACTCCGACAATTTCTGTTTCCATGGTCGGAGTGGTGGCACTTTACTTTTTTTCAAACGTCCCGCCATTCCGACATGAGGTCATTAATATAAATTGCTTTACTACTATCATTGTACTTAAATTTAATTAATGATTATTTCTTAGTTGCATGCGCTGTAGTGTCCTACACTTGTAATCATCATTGGTGATTTGGACACTCCCGATTTGTCCCGAGTCCCAGCAAAAGCCTATCGGGACGCTAAAATGTCCTGGTTTCCACCATTCACTATGAAATGTCCCCTTTTGTCCGCGATTACATAGCCAACATGGTCTTATTATAGCCCGATCATTAACTAAAAAACACATAGAAAGTTCAAAGCATCCGGCATGTGATTTCAACAATGTGAGAGGGCATACGCAACAGGGATAATCGCACAGTGGAATGCTGCACGATTTAATCTGCACAGTGGAAAGCGTTTGTCCACTGGGCGGACGAGCGCTGGCCGGAGATGTTCGCTCATTTCAGAAGCAGGGAGATTACAAGACAAAAAATAAATATATAATTTCCCATGTGCTGCCTGGCAGTAATGCTCCTGTTGAAATGATCTTTATTCCATCATGAACAATACTTGAACTGACGAGATGAACCGCACCGTTCCCACCTTAAAGGCGTTGCTTAAAGCGTTGCTTTTTTTTTATAGGTAAAAAAAATGTTCAGGGGATATTGTATAACACTGTCTAACGGATTTCCCTTATATGGGCAAAAACTGTTGGTTTATTTTTATTGATCCCCTTCGAGAATTTGTGTGGGGTGGGTCTGGGGCGGGCTATATTCTCGCCTTTCTCCTTTTGTAAAGCGCATTGTATTGCCTTTGGGCCCATATGAAGTTAACTGCGTCTATTCCTTGATTAGTTCTGCCGCGGCACTCCAAACAATTGATTTCGTTCCAATGTTTGTCCAATCCACTCCGACAGTGGTCCTGCATTGTGTTGCGCCTCTACCCCTCTACACCCCACTGGCCTTGCAGTGGCAGTGCAATGGTCTTTGGGTGGTGCAGGGGCACAATCAAGTTAAACGTGCACACTTAAGCCTCAGAAGGGGGCTTGCTTTCTTTTTGTCCCTGTTCTGTTGGCATGTCTCAGCCCATGCTCAGGTGTGCTGCATCAGTGGAGCTGATTAGGAGCACCTGGACCGCTCGTCAAGACCGGAGTTAAAAGCGACAGATTCCCCTTCCCATGGGAATGCTTTTGGTCATGGAACTGCTGGCTGGTCGTGCCACCTCTCTGGGATTTGTCTTGTCTTTATGTTTTGGACTTTGCTGTATATCTTAATGTCGTGTCCTTTTCATATGTTTATGTAAATAAATCCCACTGGTTGGGTTTTTGTGAAAGGTGTCCTTTGATATTTGGGGTCAAGGGTGGTTTGTTAGCCCCAGTAGGGCCAACTAGAGGTGGGGCGCAACAATTGAGTTTAAATCCCACTCTAACGAATAAATGGTCCAGTTTTAAGTTTCATACAATAGTTATACATTCCCAGGGCATGTTAAATAAGTGCACGCCCCGCCACTCGTATAATACTTGTAAAATGCAGTCGTCAATCGAAGGAATGGGTTATTTCATACATCATCCCAACCAAAATTTGGAATTAATTAAATAAATAACATAAATAATACTGAAATGGCTACTTTTTGGTCGAACACATTTGAACGAAATATTTATGATCCCCCAATGTTGACCTGAAGTCGGCGCCACTGATTGATAGACTGCCGAATGGCAATACTAAAAGGTGACGGAATGGGGGCATGTCGGAATGGCAGCATGTAACCAGCCTGCCTACTCGTGTATGGCCCAGACAGTCCAATCCACTGGACTGTCTGGGGGAGTTTCTGGGTGATCTGAGCCCTTTTTCTTACTTTCTTCTTACTTTGGTTAAATGTTGTCATGCCATTTTCATGTGTCAGTGGAGATGCATAGCCTACAAAGGGATATTGTATGATGTGCTATGTAGGAAGGTATTAGGTGCACTACCGTATGTGCATCCGAAATGAAGTAAGCCAAATGAACATGTTAGAAGTAAGAGATAATGGACGACACACCATTAGATTATCCGAATAACGCACGTTCAAGGTTGAAATGCGGCCACGACATGCAGGGGAGTGCATTAACTGCGTTGATTAAGGATAGTCTAATGGCGTGAAGTCTATTATCCCGCTTGTTCAAGAAAGAAATATAGGGGGAAGTACATAAATAAAAATAAAAGAGCAACATTACAGGTCATATTGGTATTTATTGTGATCAACAATTATATTCTAGCCTCTGTTGAGGACCATTTGGAGGTTTTTGTCACCACCGTCACCACCTGATGGTGGTGACGAAAACCTACTTTTTCACATGATTGTTACGTATTTTAAACACAAAGCTACCCACACATAGCCACTAGGAAGTAGGATCAAACACATAAGCTGTAATTACCATACATAGCCACTAGGAAGCAGGACCCGACATATAAGCTGCAATAACTATTCCAGCTACAGATGGCAGCACCTTTAGACAGGTGAGCAGGGCGAAACAATACGTCACAAAGGCCACGCCTACTCGATATTAAAGCAGGGCCTGGAGCCAACAAGATCAGAAACATCCGGCAGTCCATACTAGGGAGTTAGATACAGAGGCCTGCTAATTGTCACTCACACGCGTGTTGTGGAAGCCCGTCTCCCCGAATGTCAGGTTCTCGGTAGGAATCACACGGTAAGCAAGGGTTAAGCCGCAGTCAGCGTTTATTCAGCAAGAATCAATAAAGTCTGTATTCTCGTTCTAGGGTCTCCGTGATCCTCTAGTCCACCGGCGTGGTGTGTAATCCCTCCGTGTCACTCCGTCTCCTTCTCCCGGTCTAGTGCTCCTCTTATGCCGGCTCCTGGTCCTTTCCCTCCCTCCGGCCAGGTATCCCATATCACGCTGATTGGGGGGAGAGACGTGGTGCTCTCTGTCGCCGGCTGGAGGGTGGCGATGGTATACCCCGTCTACTACGTATCCTCGGACCCGCCCGGTCCGAGGTTCAGCGGGCGGGATGCCACACTCCTCCACCGCTTGCTGAGGCCTCTGGTCGTCGGTGAACCCGCTCAGGCAGGCATCCCGACGTGACAGGGCGTCGGCGTTGGCGTGCTCCCTGCCCGGTCGGTGTTCCACCTTGAACCTGAAGGTTTGGAGGGCCAGGAACCACCGCGTCACTCGTGCGTTGGTGTCCTTGGCTCCGGCCATCCACTTCAGGTGGGCGTGGTCGATGACCAGGATGAACTCCCTCCCTAGGAGATAAAGCTGAGCTTTTCGAGGCTCCACTTGATGGCCAGGGCTTCCTTCTCCACGTCGAATAGTTTCGCTCGTTGGGGAGGAGCTTCCTGCTGATGAATGTGATGGGGTGCTCCTCCCCGGCCCGGGTCTGGGATAGGACCCCCCCCAGTCCCACCTCCGAGGCGTCCGTGTGCACTGTCATGGGAAGAGTGAAATCGGGGGTTATGAGTACCGGCTCCGACCATAAAGCCTCGCGGAGCATCACGAAAGCCCGATTGGCTGCCTCAGACCAGGCGACTCGGTCCGGCAGGGGCTTCCGGGTTAGGTCGTTCATGGGGCTGGCCAGCGTGGCAAACCCGGGTATGAACCTCTGGTAGTACCCGACCAGCCCCAAGAACGACTTTACCTGCTTCTTTGTGCGGGGTTGGGGCCAGTCCCGGATGGTAGCTACCTTGTTGTCCTGTGGCCGCACGGTTCCCCTCCCGACCTGGTACCCTGTCTCCTCCCGCCCGAGACGACATTTGGCTGGGTTGGCGGTGAGGCCCGCCTTCCGCAGCTCTCCCAGCACGGCCCTTAGCTGGCGGACATGGACGTCCCAGCTGGGGCTGTAGACGATGATATCGTCGCTATAGGCCGCCGCGTAGGCCTGGTGGGGCCTCAGGAGCTGGTCCATCATGCGTTGGAAGGTGGCCGGGGCGCCATGTACTCCGAAGGGGAGGACGGTGTATTGATATAACCCTCCGGGGGTTGAGAACGCGGTTTTCTCTCGGGCCGAACGGGTCAGCGGTGACAGTACCCCTTGGTCAGGTCTAGGGTCGTGAGGTACCGCGCCGGTCCCAGGCGCTCTACTCGGACGCCTCGTTCAGCCTCCTGAAGTCATTGCAGAAGCGGTAGGTTCCGTCGGGTTTGGGCACGAGGACCACCGGGCTGCACCAGGCACTGCGTGACTCCTCGATAACCCCGAGTTGTAGCATCCGGCGTACCTCGGCCTGTATGGCCTCCCTCCGGGCCTCCGGGATCCTGTAGGGATGGACCCTTCACTCTCGGCGCCCTCCGGATGTCGTGGCGGGCAATCGTGGTCCTCCCTGGTAGCTCGGAGAATACGTCCCGGTGTTGCATGACAACCTCGTCGAGGTCGTGCTTCATGGCCGGGCTGAGGTCCTCCCCCGCCGGGACCTTCGGGATCTCCCGCCGGGCCGTCAGCGCCAGGGGAGCGTGGTCGGAGGGTGTCCCCTATCACGCTGATTGGGGGGAGAGACGTGGTGCTCTCTGTCGCCGGCTGGAGGGTGGCGATGGTATACCCCGTCTACTACGTATCCTCGGACCCGCCCGGTCCGAGGTTCAGCGTGCGGGATGCCACAGTGTCCATACAATTCCCCTCCTTTTGCTTCATAGTTACCATACCGAAATACTTTAACAAATAAAGTGAGTTAAAAGCGATCCGGATTAGACTACTTTCTTCAAGAACGCAACATGATATGCAGGAGTTCTTTGAATTAGCCATCTTGTTTCCCCTCTGTTGTTAGCTACTTCAGATCTTTTTTAAATACATTTATGTCATCAAATCTAATATTTTTTATACAAAAGAGACAGTGTTGACATGTTATGGTTGCGACAGTAGCAGTGTCCAAAAATACGAACAAGTTTAAGAGAAATTAGCAAACTTACAGGAGCTTGAGTGATCTTGAAGCATGCAGTAGAGCCGAAGGTTTGAAAAGGGGGTCTTCAGGAATGAACTTGACCTTGTAGTTGCCTGATTATTAAAAAAGCGATAATGATTATTGCTTTTTATAAATATCTGATGGTGGTGACGAATATGTGGGACACATTTTGAACAACCACAAATAATAGATTCAAAACTCACTGTTTGTAGTTTTTAATACATATTACAATGTACTCTTTCATGTGGTAAAGATTAAATTCAGTTATCACTTTTAGTTTTTTTAATCAAGTTGAAATGATTATCCTATCCGAGGACAACTGATTTTTTAGGCAATGGGCCAGCATATGATCATTAAATTAATACAAATATATACAAAAATATATAATACAAAAATAAAAATAAACCTATAAAATAACCTTACATTTGTGCAAAGGAGCCCCTGATTATAACCTTGATTATTTTTAGTCATGAAAATGTTATTCATTTCAAACAGAATTAGCACTTTTCTAAGTGTGCTAATTCTGTTTGAAATGAATAACATTTTCATGAATAAAAATGTCTAACATGTTTTATCCAAATTCCCAAGAATCAGTGTGTACGGTGTTCACAGATGCAGTGATTTAAAAGTTCAACCTATTAACACTGTATCAGATGTTCTTTCCCAAATAATTCAACCAACGTTATCATTTACCCTAAAACGAGAATTTGTTTTTGAAGGCTGGGATATAGCCTACTTTGTTATACTTTATTAATGTTAAGATTATTATGTTAACGCACGTCATAGCCTACAACAGTGTTTTGTTTTTTTTCACAATGAACATCATCATAATATTTAAATTGGGCTAATCGTTTGCATGTGTGCTGTGTTTAGACTACTGATGTGTAAGCTTATGTTGAAGTTCCGACCTGCCATGGTACGTCAAAATAGCAACACCAACTGCACTAACCGCTAATACACTTCGACCAGAGGGGTATTCCATCAAAGTTGCAAACAAAAGCAGCGCTTAGTTGATTAAGCCCGGTTAGAACTAACTCCAACTTCCACTTGAGGCTAAAGCTGTTCCATCAACGCAGTTCAGCCGCGCCTTGCTCAGGTTAGTTCAAGCCAGGCTTACGTTATCGTGGATTACGCACACTCACGAGATATGCAACCAGCCCAGAACCGTGAATGTCGAATCATGGATCAAATGTCAGAAAAGGGCCGAGCGGGATCTTTTCCAGCGGTGAACAGAAGCTGCTTGTGGAGGTCTATGAGGAGTACAAGCATATAACTCAAAAAGAGAACACGTAACCATTAATAAAAACAGGGAGGCCGCCTGGCAATAAAATCGCTGATCATTTGATTGTATTAAGCGTAACATATTTAAATGTAATATTGACCGTAGTTTAGAAATCAGGGAGATAGTCTTGAGGTAACGTGTCAGACTTGCCCCCGGTCGTCCGGGGTTTAATCCCCACCTATTTAGTAATTTAGGAAGGATTACTGGAGAAATCAAAAAAGTTTTCACGCCATTTATTTTCCATTTCTTTGAATATTCTAAATTGACTGACCATAGTATTTTTCTCAACAGAAGTGGTCTTGGCTGCCTGCCGAGAAAAATTTATGTGGCTGCAATTTCCCATGCAGCAGTGTCTTTGTCATTGCGACAAAGGCTTATCAGTAACATTAATATTAAAATGAACTTTTTTGGGTTTATGCAAGTTATATTTGGGTTCTAGGGATATTGTAAGACATATTTATTATATTAGAAGTCAATTATAAGGCCTAATCTCTCTGATATAAAGGAAATTACAAAAATAAGCCAACGGCAAGAATTCAATGACGTGCCCATGATGCAAACTCGTGTCGCCCGTACTACAGGGCAGATGCTAGACCACTGACCCAACAGCTGGTTCCCAATTTTTATAGAATACATTAATAAATAAAATAAACATACATTTTTCTAAAAATTTGTCCAAAATCGATTAAATTTATTTTTTTACCCAGCCCTAAGCAATTAATTTAATTATTTTATTTGCATCATTTAATCTTAGACCCTTAGTGAAAATATAGGCTGTTTGTACTTCATATATGTACATTTATGACAAAATCGTGAGGACTAGGCTTGGCGGAACCTTCTGATGGTACACTTGTTTCCGACAGATGGACTTCTCTGAAACACCGCTCAAGTAAGCCTGACAGTTAGCCTGGTACCGAGCAGGTTAGTTTGGTCGGATAAATTGCCATGGTTACTTAGCGGAGATTCCCTTAAGGCACGTTGATGGAATGCAACTCTAGCTTAAAGTAGCGAGGCTAAGCAAAATAAGCCCGGCTTTGCCTTTAGCTTGGTTGATGCAATACCCTGCAGGTATTTTTCGGTCAGTTGTGCAACTGCTTTATCGATCTGTAAGATAGCACCATGTATCATTTGCGACAGAAGACGCCTCTGCTTTTCGCTGACACGCCTCTCAGGGCGCAAGTTTATTGAAGCGCGTTTGCTGCGGGGGAAAATCAGCTCTGCGCCTGGTGCAAACCAGCAACGATGCATGCGTTGGTGTAGAAAGTAAATTGCGCTGGGTGCAAGATACGGCCCATGGGCCGTTGTCTTTGCCATTCGGAAAATGGCAGCCACACACCCTCACATTTTTGTTTGTCTCCCTGTCTGCTCGTACATGATCCTCACTAACCTTCAACACAAATAAGATAACCAAGGTAAAATGTCCCCTTCATGGTCAGTGTGTTATCATTGCTAGTAAGTGGTGTGAGTCCTATCGTAGATTCTTGCGCATGTGTGTTTTGTTTTAGTTTCCACTTTAGACTCATGCAAGGACAGTGAAGACATGTCCCTCACCGTGAGCTTCAACATGGTCCCTTCAAGTGGTGTGTCTGAAGATGGCGCCTCTATTATATTATTTACGGTAGCCAGTTATGGACTGGGATAAAAAAAAGGCCCTTTTATTTGCACCCACCAGCCTCCCATGATGCCCGCGCGCGCAACTCGCAGATACAACTTTTCACGCACGGAAAAAAACAGCACTTTTAATAGCCCCAGTGATGGTGAACTTAAAGTTAAACGTTAGCGTTAAACAACTGCACCAAAACATGGACATATCAATGCATAATAAGTTCATAGAACATCAGAGCCAGCCGCTCCATAATAAAAACATGTCTTAATGTCATGCAGGTAATGAAGTACAAAGGACCTTGCTCTTCTCTGCAACCCTGTCTATCATGTCATCCGAATCCAAGTACATAAGGACCTCTTTCTTTGTTGGCCCAGTATAGATTCCAAATTCCACAGTGTAGCTTCCATCTTCCAACTTCCAACAACCCAAAACAGGCAGACGCGGTACAAGTCATTGCTTCATTTAAACTTTTATTTGGGCTATTACATTGCTCCTGGCAACTTTGGGCAAGCTCTATACTCGATTATCAATGAAATAAAGTGTCTGGAGGGCTTATTTTATGGGTCTTCATGCCGAAAAAGACCCTGGGTTAAATTTTTACCGGAATGACACCTTAATATCATACTTAAGCCATTGAAATATAAGTAGGATTTTTACAATTGAGTGGGTATGGTTATAAAATATAAAATCACAGCCCATACAATTCATCTGAAAGGAAAATTGAACTTGAAGATTTGAATAAAATCTAAGTTATAAAAATTCAGGTAAATAACTGTCATCTTTCACATTGGGAATAAAGTAAGCTTGTATTCTGTTAAAGTCAGTCTAATTGTTTTTTAAATAAAAATTAAAATTTGACTAAAAGAAACAGCTAAAGGTCATAATTACAGTCAACTTAATTTATTCGAAAATGGTATACAAATCCAAGGCGCTGATTTGCAAGCAGGACACCCTAGTGCTGAGGATAGAAGAATATAGAAAACATAAACCTCACTGCGAGACTCATGGACATGACATTTTTAAGTGCCCAGTTGATCACCGTTAAGTTTTAAAAACTGCTGTGTATGCTGACACTGCGATGCTGATGCAGTAGAATTAAAGGTCCCATGGCATGCTACTTTATGGATGCTTTAATATAGATATTAGTGGGCCCCTAAGACAGTATTTGAAGACATTCCCGAAATTCAGCCATGGTGCAGAATTACAGCCACCACGAGCCAGTGGCACATTGAGCTTTCCCCAAGGCGCCGTTTCGGTGTCTGTAGCTTTAATGCAAATGAGGAGGAGAGAGGCGGGTTAAGGAGGAGGGTGGGGGTGTGGCCCTGAGCAGGCAAGCAGGAGACAATCGCGGGCAACAATCCCTTTCTCTTCCATGTTGTGGTTCATGTACTTCAGTGAGTCAAAGCCAAAGTTCCTTTCCCCCAATTCCTTCTCAACCATGGCTGAGATAACCCCAACTACGAGTCTCTTTGTGGAAATACCAGAGATGAGAGTCCGACGTGTTATGCGCAATAACACCAACAGCAGAACGGTTATCCAAATAACAAAGAAGTGTACAATACTTGCATTACAGTCCTTAAGCTCTATATCTTAATAATATCATATATTACATAGATATCTACATAATATAATACATATTATCACGGCTAAAATTACAGAGCATTGGTGTAGAATGCCTAGTGCTCGTTTTACACCCAACAACATTTCTAGATATTGGGGGAGCATGGGTAGGCTAGGGGAACTCATATTAATGTTAGAAAACCTCAGAAAGTGAAATTTTCGACTTCCGGGGTTACACAGCATGGAGTAGGTGCGATCGCTTTTTAGCTCCCACTAACTATATCTGACTTAACTGACTATTTTCATCGATTATTTGTGCTTGTATCGCCGATAACGCCAACACTGCATTCGGGAAAATGCCTAAATCAAAGAAAATTGCAACAAGAGTCTCAGCAGAGTCAGAGATGTCCTCGGACAGAGTTAGCAGTGACGTTAATGTTAGCTTAACGGCTACTTTCGTTCCGGATTTGCTTGAGCAGCACAGAGCAGCCATAGCCGCTGAGTTCAAGTCATCGTTCGCCAGCATGGACACTAAGCTAGACAAGATCCAGGCCGTGGTCTCAGGCCAGGGGAAAAATATAACCGATCTCGAGGAGAATGCAGAAGCTGTTTGCGGACGCCTGGAGCAACTTGAGGTTACGTGCTCCTGCCTGCAGGAAGATAACAAGTCGCTGAAATCTAAACTATCGTATTTGGAAGGGAGAAGTAGGAATCAGAACGTTCGTATTGTGGGCCTACCAGAGTCACTTGAGGGCGCACGCCCCACCGCCTTTTTCTCCGAGCTTCTCGTCAAGGTTTTTGGTGATCAAGTTCTCCCTTCTCCCCCGGAGCTGGACGGAGCTCATCGCACTTTGGCACCCAAACCTGGCCCGCGTGAGAGACCACGTCCTGTCATCATCCGCTTTCACCGGTACCAGATTAAAGACTTGATCGTCAGAGAGGCACGAAAACGAGGCGAGCTGGAATACCATGGCCACAAGCTCCGGTTCTACGAGGATTACAGCGCGGAGGTTTTGAAGCAGCAGGCTGAATACAAGGGGGTCACGGCTGAGCTCTATCTGCGGGGTCTCCGACCCTCTCTCCTCTTCCCTGCGAAGCTGCGCATCACTCTCCAGAGTGGCGAGAGGATGTGGTTTCGGTCCGTCTCTGAAACATCTAACTACATCTCTGCATTGGGTGTGAGTCCGTAGTAAGTACGATTGCCTGCTGTAAGTATACAACTGTGGACAAATGTTCTCTTCATATCCCCAGCCAATCTTTCAGACTGATGGTACTTCAAGCCTTTTTTCTCCCCTTTTAAAATGAGTAAATCAGTTGGGTGAGCGTGACATTTTTTGTTGCGTGTTTTGACTTATTGTCTAATTCACACGCTTTATTTATTTTTATCTCTATTTTAAAACAGCTGGAAAAGCGTGTGTTTTGTTTTTTGTCATTTGGACAGCTCGCCTGACTCACACCTTTGTTTTTTGTTTGTACTTTGAATCTGCTGGGTGAGCATGGCATTTCTGTTTAGTATGTAGTATGCCATTTTGACTGTTTGCTGGGTATTGATGATTGTTCATAGTGTTACTAGGCTGTTATGGGGTGAATTTTACAAGACCTATGTGGGAGCTAGCACAGATCAGGAAGTTAAAGCTTGGAATGTTTGTTGTGAGACTAGTAAGGGTCTTTTGGGGTTTGCTGTTTAGAGCAATATATGGGGTGGGATCAGGGTGGGATGGGTGGGTGTTAACTGGGGGTTTAGCTGATAAGCCATCACCTGCTGTGTTTTCAGTTATTTATGTTTTCGTGTGTTTCTTTTCCTCGTTATTTTGCTACTCTGTCTTTGTGCCTTTCTTTTTCTCATCGGAGCAAAAAAGGGGTAAGGTCTTAACCCACCTAAAGCGGCTCAGGGCTGGAATAGTTTTCCTTCAAGAAACCAACTTACATGACTCTGACCAAGGGTGATTAGGTAAATGCTGGCGTGGACAATTTCTCCATTCTAATATCAGGGGTAAGGCTAGGGGCACAGCTATCCTTATTGATATTAATATTTCTTTTGAGTCCTCAAACATTATATCAGACAAAAATGGACGTTTTATTATTGTTTCAGGCAAACTTTACAATAAGTCAGTCATCTTGGCCAACGTCTACGCGCCTAACCTTGATGATGTAGAATTCTTTAAGAGATTTTTTTCTCATCTCCCTGATCTCAATTCCTCAACTGTCTTGTTCTTGGTGGGGATTTTAATTGTTACTTAGATCCAGTCTTAGACCGCTCTTCCCCTAACCCAGCAGATCTGCAGGTTATATCAAATCATTTCTTGCTGATTATAGCCTCTCTGATCCATACAGGTTTTTATACCCCACAGGAAGACACTATTCATTATTTTCACATGTCCACCACACCTACACCCGAATAGATTATTTTTTTGTTGATAATTCATTAATTTCAGACCTTAAGTCATGCAGTTATAAAAGTATTGTGATTTCAGATCACGCTCCTCTGCTCCTTCGACTGGTTTTCTCTGACGCTGAGTATACAAGAAGGCAGTGGAGGCTGGATCCATTGTTGCTCACAGATGAGTTTTCTTTCACACATCTCCACACATATTAAAACATTTTTGAGTATAAATAAAACACCAGATGTGTCCAATGCAACAATTTGGGAAGCCCTGAAAGCCTATTTGAGGGGTGAAATTATATCATTTGCAGCATGCAAAAATAAGTGTACAAAAAAGAAAAACTGAAATTGCTGATCAGATTTTGAACAAAGACAGACAATATGCTAATTCACCTTCATCTGAACTTTACAAAGAACGTTTAAAACTTCAGACAGAATTCAACCTTCTTTCCTCTCATCAAGTTGCTGACCAGTTGCTTAGGAGCAGAAGTACTTTTTATGAGCATGGTGACAAGATTGGTAAACTCCTGGCCAATCAACTGCGTGGATTTAGAGCGAAGCAACTTATCCCTGGAATATGGACAGACAGTGGGTGTACAACATCAGATCAGAAATTGATAAGCGAAAAGTTGAAAACATTCTATTCAAATTTGTATAGTTCTGATTGTACAGTAGACGTAACTGTTATGGAAACCTTTTCAGTAACCTAAACATGCCTTCCCTTTCTCAAGACCTGAGACATAGCCTTGAGGCACCTATTACTCAGAAGGAAATGATTGCAGCAATAACATCTATGCAATCAGATAAATCTCCTGGTCCAGATGAATTTCCATCTGACTTTTTTAAGAAATTTTCAGCCAAATTGTCGCCTTTTTTATGTTCAGTATTGTCAGACTCATTTGACTCAGGTAAACTCCCGCCTTCGTTCTATCGGGCCTCTATCTCCCTGTTGTTAAAAAAGGATAAAGATCCTCTAGCTTGTGATTCATACAGACCAATTTCACTATTAAATACGGATGTGAAGATACTTGCTAAAATTCTCGCCCAAAGATTGGAGGATGTTCTCCCCTCTATCATATCCCCTGACCAAACTGGGTTTATAAAGGGACGCCAATCATTTTATAATATCCGCCGGTTAATGAACATTTTATATTCCCCCAAAAATATTGAATCAGAATGCCTCGCTTCTATGGATGCTGAAAAAGCATTTGATAGAGTAGAATGGAATGATTTGTTTTTTACCCTTGAGAAATTCGGTTTGGGTCCTGTTTTCACTTCCTGGGTTAAATTATTATATGCATGCCCTTCCGCCTCAGTATTAACAAACAAGTAGTTTTGATTTGCACCGTGGGACCCGGCAGGGTTGTCCTTTGAGCCCACTCCTTTTTGCTATTGCAATCGAACCACTTGCGATTGCCATTCGCGGTAACAAACAGATACCGGGGATATGGAGAGGAGGAATTGAACATAAGGTATCATTATACGCCGAAGACTTACTTTTGTTTGTCTCAAAGCCAGCCACCTCCCTACCGGAGGCACTTTCTGTGTTGGAGGTCTTTAGTCAGTTTTCTGGCTATAAACTTAACTTGAGTAAGAGCGAACTATTTCCGATTAATAAAGAAGCTCTTAAACTTGATTATACAGCTCTTCCACTCAAAGTGGTGACAGATCATCTGAGTTACCTTGGGGTATGTTTTACCAGAAATTGTAAAAAAAAATAATGGATCAGGCGAAGCAAATATTATCGAAGTGGTCTCCTCTGTCTTTTTCTCTTGTAGGTAGAATAAATTCAATTAAAATGACACTACTCCCAAAGTTCCTATATCTATTCCAATGTCTCCCCATCTTTCTCCCCAAATCCTTTTTTCAGGGCCTTGGCTCTTTAATGATAAATTATATTTGGGATGGTAAACACCCTCGATTACGGAAAGCTTTTCTTCAAAGACCCAAACAAACAGGTGGAATGGCCCTTCCTAATTTCTAATACTATTGCTGGGTTGCTAATATCCGTTCTTAAGTTTATTGGGTGCATTTTCACCTTGACGACTCAGCCCCAGTCTGGGTAACAATGGAGTCCAGCGCTATAAGCCCATTGTCTCTATCTGCCCTCTTAAGCGCCGCACTCCCACTCTCTTCGGCTATTCCCAACAGTAGTCCCGTGATTAAGCACTCCCTTCGAATCTCTACCCAATTTAGGAAGAATTTTGGACTGCAGAATTTTTCACTTTTCAGCCCAATTGCAGCTAATCATTTGTTTGCTCCCTCGACGGGGGATGGTGCATTTAAGATCTGGCATAAATAAGGCTTAAAATGCATCAGCGATTTATTTATTAATGATTTATTTGCTAGTTTTTCTCAATTGACAATAGAAAATTTGGTATCGAAAACTCATTTCTTCCGATTTCTGCAAATCAAGCATTTTACACAGAAGTTAATTCCCCAATTCCCCTATAAACCGCCAGCCAATCATGTCGATATGTTTCTTTCTGTAAACCCCAAATTGACAGGCTCAATTTCTGTGTTTTTCAACCTTATTTCGAAGTTGCATAGCCCTTCATTAGCAGTTATAAGAACCCTGTGGGAGCAGGAGCTAGGTTCTGCCTTCACAGTACACATGTGGGATTCAGTCCTGGATCGGATACACTCTACCTCCATGTGCGCTTTAAAGTAGTACATCGTATCCACATATCTAAAACTAAATTAGCTTGTATGTTCCCTGATGTAGACCCGACCTTTGATAGCTGTAAGGGCACACCTGCGTCACTCTTTCACATGTACTGGTTGTGTCCCACCTTGACTGAGGTCTGGACATCAGTTTTTCAAACAATTTCTGAAGTACTTCAGCATCAAATTGAGCCAAACCCTTTTACTGCTTTTTTTTGCATTGCTCCAAATTCGGGCTTGCCTAAAGTGAAGCTGAAGGTACCGGCCTTTACCTCATTACTTGCTCGTAGGGTTATCTTATTCAAGTGGAAAGATCCTGCTCCTCCTTCCCACTCACATTGGATTAGAGACATTATGTCATGTATGAATCTAGAGAAAATACGTTACACTACTCCGGGATCTGAGAATACATTTTACAAAATATGGCGCCCCTTCTTTAATTATTTTAAGAAGCCAACTACAACAATACCAGAGTAGCTAACCCCTCCCCTCTTTTATTTCATTCAATTTTATTTATTTATTTTTTTTTGCTTCGTATTGATTATTTATTTTTATTTTTTAAAGTGTGTATTTCGTTTCTGCCATTTCAACCTTTTCAACATTTATTTATTTTGTGTACTAATTTCTTAATGCAGGATTGTTTGTAATCGGGTGTGAGGGTTGGATATGGGTGGGGTATGTTCGGGTAAAAAAGGGGGGAAAATGTATAATCCATTGTACTGCAATTTCTTTGCCATTTTGTCATTTAATAAAAAAATCTTTGAAAGAAAGTGAAATTTTAATGCCATTAGATCTTTAATAAGACACTTGAAATTCCTGTCTAGAAAATAATGTGCACCCTTAGGAATTGTTTGGTTTTCTGCACTGATTGATTATAAGGATACCTGATTGTCACCAGGAGCACTGGCTTGAGGGTTTTCAATGAAGACAATTTAAGCAGGACAATTTTTCTCTCGTGCTAACATGTCACCTTGAGCAATAAGCATAAAAAATCTGCACCATCATACCATGTAGAAATCCACACAATTCCAGAAAACGCAAAAAACATATCTCTTTACCTGACCGGCGATTCCTAGTCTTCAAATCGGGCGGGAAACGAAAGAAAGAACAGCCGTACCTGCTGGAATGGGTACATTCAGGAACAAATCACAGGGTGCCAATCAATGGTCTCATTGATTGGCACTGTGAATCGCTGTGAGAAAGGGTGATGACGTGACGTCACATATGCGACATCAGGCGTTATGCAGACTTTTCATTGTGTTTTCTCTCCAGCCTCTTACTGAACATTTGCACAATAAACGGTCAAACTCTTGGCTGAAAAATTATCATTGAAATCCACAAACAACATATGTGTAATCCAGGGCATACAAAGACTAGGACCAGAAAATAATTACTTTCTCTCAATTGAAACCTATTAATATTTTACAATCTCATAGGTCCCATGGGGTCTACAGAAAGGGCCGTGAGTTTGCCACTCTATAGGGTTCTGTCCTTCCATTTCCTGTTTTCTCAGTTAAACAGAAATAAACTACATTTGTCCCAGTGTTTGTTATATGTGAAATGAAGCAAAAGAATAAGCTCTCTTTCTCAGGTAACGCAGTCGTTCGCGATGCCTTTGTTCTTCGTAGTTTCTTCTATTTGTCTCTAACTCATGCTCCAATCTTTCATCGATCAATGCTTTTGATTTTGTGGATGCAACGGAATATATGACGCATAACTTTAGCAACATTTGAGAGGATCTCGATGAGTTTTGTCCGTTCTGCCTCCATTTTGTCTGTGGTCAAACCAAAACGAACTACAGTGACAGCGGCCGCACTTATCCCGCCTCTTGCGAATTTATGGTGCGTTCATATCGCTGGAGATTATGGGGAAAACATTTTCTTGACATCGGAAAGTTCACGTGAACGGCACCTCATCACGCTCTTATGATTGTACTTCCGTTCGGCAACTCGGGCCAAATTTTGATAACCGAATTGCCCAGTTGGTAACGTATGGTTTACTTTTGACGTGCATGAACATGGCAGAACATGAACGTCTTACTCAATATAAAAGAATCAACCATCATATCACTGTCGGCATCGACTTTGCTCAGTTGTAAGCGTTGTGTACTGGTAAATCAGCTCTAGATAAGGGCAAGTGTTGCCTTCCATACAGTGGCTATACTGTATGTTCTTCTCATAAATAAAAGCAAAAGGATAGTAGGTGATAGGCATCAAGGAAATAAAGGCATGCAAACTTGAAACTGATCCTACTAAGTTCTGATTAGTTCTGACTGTTTTTTATCAGATAAAAAAAACTCTGCTGTGAAGAACTTTTAGATTCCCAACGCAGTGCACATGAACGGTCGCTGTCGGGAATACGTGTAAGCGTGAGCGTCATCACCGGCGAGCCGTCTCGTTATCACCAGGACGATGAACACGCCTTTAGACCCCACGTAATATCCAGCCCAACCCCCTAAACCCCAGTTTATTCTACTGATGTCTAAACAACATCGATGTTGCTTACAAAGCATGAATCACCGTCAAGTGTGAATCACCCTAAGGGTCGAATTTCCTGATAAACAAATGCGAGGAAAAATGCGGAGGAAATGTGTGAAAACAGCTTATAAGTAGAAAATGATGATGCTTGCTTCATGAATAAGGAGAAAATGATTATGTGTGCTTCATTACGTAATAGGTGAACCAAAATGTTATTCGCTGTAACATTATAGGCAAAATGTTATTAAATTATGTGCTCAGATATTTGTTACATTAACAACAGGGGTTTCCACATTATAGCTTTGGGTTTAATTACAACTAGAGGTAGAGGAAAATCTAGTAGAGAGAGAGAGGTGGAGAAACAGAGAGAGGGAGAAAAATGCCATGATGATTATACTCATCATATAATGAAAGATAAGTAGACAGCAATATTACATACAGAACAAGGCTTCATCATTCTGACCAATGAGGAGAGAGAGAGAGAGAGAGAGAGAGAGAGAGAGAGAGAGAGAGAGAGAGAGAGGAAAAGGGAAATAGAGAGGGGGAGAGAGACCGATAATGGGCAAGACAGGCGTGGAGAGAAAAGAGAGTGTACAAACCATTTTAGAGGTAGACTAGAGAGCGACGTGTGTGTTTAAAAATCAATTACACTGTAAATATGACACGAGTCAGCAGCAATGGCTCCCAGGGGAACCTGAGAAATATGTTCCTGCCTGCGCCTCTCTTAATCCTGCTCTCCATACAAATGAATTAGTAATTTTACGTGAGGGGACTGTGTTTGTGTGTGTGTGTGTGTGTGTGTGTGTGTGTGTGTGTGTGCGCGCGCCTGTACGTCTGTGTGTATATTTTTGTTTGTGTGTGAGGGTGGTTAGGCATAAACTGCTTATGCACACAAGCTATAACTCCGGTGGGAATGTTTAATTAATTGATGGGGTGGACAAGGATTTATTATTTTTTCTTTTCTGTGTTTGCGTGGTTTTGTGTGTGTGTGTGTGCGTGCGTGCGTGCGTGTCTGAGATGTTAGGACGGACCCAGGCCAGGCTCGCTGCCTCAGATCTTTGCAGGAGTCAGCAGCTCAGGGGAGGCCAACGATTAAACATTGGCACAAGCCATCGCTTTGCACCAGAGAGCAGACATGAGTGGATGGATGAGTGGATGGATGAGGGGATGAGTGGATGGATGAGGGGATGAGTGGATGTACTGGGAGTGGGAGATGGAGAACATGACCACAGGAAGGGAGAGAGACAATGAAAAGGACTGAAACTATAATTAGATGGAGCCAAACAAAACTAAGAACAGCAAGACTACATTTACCTTCCATTTCTAATTGATCTACGTGTCTCCATTCTAAATTCCGTCTCAAATTAGTTAAAGGTGCCAAAAGTTGGGCTCTACAGTCATCATGAATAGTTTGCCGTTAGTGCAGCCATATCCTACAGACTGTTCATCTGAAGACCAGTGGACTCGGACACATCACATAATAAAAGGGAGTCAAAAACAGAACTTGTGCATGCGGTGTGCAGTACGTGTGCGTTCGCGCGTTCTGTCTGTGTGTGAGGACTGTGTCTGACAGGCCTGCTATTACATAGTCGTAAGAAAAATGCATTTGGTTGCCGATAATATACATCATTCCAGTCTTGCACCATGATGGTTTGCGATCTGAAAGCCACTGAATGATTGGGCAGAAAGGCTTCATTATGAAATCAGACGAAACATGATCAACTAAAATCTGTAGTTGTATTTATGCATTTACATGAATAAACATTTATTCAAACTCACTGTACACCTTGGGTCACTGACACACACACACACACACACACACACTTGTACCTTAAGACTAACTTTGCAAGCATTATTGCGTGTGGATGTGGGCGGCAGTACAGAGCCGCCCCTAATGAAGAGCATTGATCCCAGGCTTGGTTCTGAGAAAGCTTCAGTGGGAGCGGTAAGATGTTAATAAGGCTGCCTTATTCCAGAGGAGCTTTAATTAGCCTGTTGGAAATGTGCTTACGGAGCTCGCTGTCACTCTGACGGCGCACACTGCTGAGCACGCACGCACACGCACACACACGCACGCACCAGCACTCACTGACTCACACACACACACACATGCACACACATAGATAAATATAAAGTTGTATATACTGTATATATGCATCGCACACACAGATTTGCTCAATGACACGCATGCGAAACCATGGAGCCTTTCGACCCAACACACACACACACACACACACACACACACACACACAAAGATGTACAAAATGACACACACTCACAAACAGATACAATCACGCACAAAGTAGCTAATTTCACGGGCCGCTGAGAGAGATCAAGACAACGTTCTTTGTTCGTTCAATTAATAGTTTCATTTACACCAGCCACCCAAACAGACACACACACAAAGACACACACACAGATACACACACACAGACACAGACGCACACACAAACACATACGCACGCACACACACACAGAAACATACACGCACACAAACACACACACACAAACAGACACACATAGAAACATACACAAACACACACAGACATACACACACACAAACACACACACACACACAAACACACACATAGAAACATACACAACCACACACATGAACATACACACACACAAACACACACGCACACAGAGCCTTGGTTATATGACGAGGTGCGCTCAGATTTCCTTTCTCTTAACTCTGATGAGGCTCATATATATAAGGCCCTCGATCTAAACACAAGGATGGTTGTAAATATATATAAGTTATCAGTTATAAGTCGAAAACGGTTAATCTGTAGCATTCAAATAAAGATTTACAGGAGAGTGGTGTTGTTCATTCATCATACCTGGTCCTCTCTACTCTGCTTCTCCAACCCGCTCATTACCTTGTTTCCCATTGTTCAATGTGACAGTATAACTATAACTTATAAATGATAACTATAACTATATGCTGTTTATTCATATTCTATGTAAGGGACCATGCATTTGGTTCCAGCCAAAACCTCAACCCAAACTCAAAGCCAGATTTGGAAGACGTTTCACCAGCAACATTCCCCTCACATAGCTGGTATGGCTCAGAATGCACCCAGTGTTTGCATAGTGTTTTAGTGGTAAACCAGATCCTAACAACTGAAGAACAAAACAGAAAAAACAACATTAAACTGAGACGTGCACCTGATCCAAAGATAGTGTCATCAACCCAATAAAGGCATGAATGTGCTTAAGGAAAACAGTTTTATATGTCGAGTCATTAGGATGGTGTTTGTGTTTTTTTGCAAATGAAAATATGGTGAGCATCTCAAATAAGGTGAAACAATGATTCACTTTTCTCATAATTATACATTTCTCAGTCTCTCTCTCTCTGTTTGACTCACTATCACACTCTCTACCTCTCTACCCCCTTCCCAATTCATCCCCTTCTCTCTCTCTCTCTCTCTCTCTCTCTCTCTCTCTCTCCTTCTCTCTCTTTGACCCCCCTAATGTCTGTAGTCGGTCACTGTAGTGACCGACAGCAACACCCAACTCAGAATTTGTGGAAGCATTTGTTAATAGATGGAAAGGTTGTCTATGCGTGCGCTATATTGCGTGCATGTACATAATTTGCTCAGAATTATTGGATATTTGAAGATGTATGATGAAATTACGATAACAGGAAATAATAAATTACATTTTGCTAGGTCTCAGAAAATGTGCTTGTGTAGCAATGAGATCTCTGTCTTGTCCCTGCTCTACACTGCTAATACACACACATAGACACACAATCAGACACAAAAAAAGACACACATAGACACACGCTCACACACACATACGTAGACACACACACACACGCACGCATTGATGTGATTTACCTAGGAGGCTCACTAAGTGGCAGTGTGGATTTGATGTTACGGCGCTTTTACTTTATTTAGTGAAGTGCTGCCTAATACAATTATGGTGAGCAGGATACCTCCCCTTTACCGCACACACGCACACACACACACACACACACACACACACACACACACACATAAACACACACACACACACACACACGCATGCACACACATAAACACGCTCTCACACACACACACACACATACACAAACACACACACACACGCACACAAGGCCATACAAGGTGCCTTAACTGATGCCCCCAATGACCCAGAGAGAGAGAGAGAGAGAGAGAGAGAGAGAGAGAGAGAGAGAGAGAGAGAGAGAGAGAGAGAGAGAGAACTGTGTGTGTCTCACACAGTTCTCTCTCTCTCTCTCTCTCTCTGGGTCATTGGATAGAAACACGGATCCCATCAACCAGATCGGCCGCTCAAGAATGAAATGAATGAAGCCAGTGGTTCCAGGGGTCCTAGCTCCATCACTGATCTGCAGAGATGTTTAATAGACTATTGGATGTCAGCATGTCTTGACGTCCATAACTATGGGGGCACGATGCATAAAAGGCCGCTCCGAAACACAACAGAGCACATCACACCATCACATGGCACATTGTTCATGTTCCACAGTGACATCACAAGGGCGGGTTTACAGTTACAAGTCTGAAGCTCATAAAAGCACTTCAGGATGCTAGCAGTATAAGGTCTTCAGAGAGAGCTGTAGCGTACTGTATTGCAGGGGTGTAGGAATGAGTTTAACATTGGGGGGGACACATATCGGAAACCTGACAGATCCGTTAATGGTTTGAAATACAGAAATATGTCATTAATTAACTACACTGAAAAAATTCACAATTGTATTTTATTCTACTAAAAAGATACATTTGTAAATGTCAAGGAAAACACATTTTGAACGGCAGTAATGAACTGATAAATATCAAATCAATCATCCAGTTTTTTAGAATTAGAAGCGGCAACAAGACGCTGTGTTGCGCTTTCAAAATAAAATAAAATATTTTTCTCCCCCCGGTATAATTTTTAGGTGGGACAAATGCGCCTGTCTCCAATATTGGAGGGGACACATCCCCTCCGTCCCCCCCGGTTCCTACGCCCTTGCTGTAATGTATTGTATGTACTGCTCAGATTCCACCTAGACCCTGCATAGCCAACCCCTCCCCCTACTTATTGTATGTAGCACGTCCTGGTGCTTGATGTGTGCACTTATTGTATGCCGTACTTAGTTATAGTACTTTGTTGTGTAGCATCTTATCCTAGATATCTTTGATTCTTTGGTCAACCCATTTGGAGAGTTAACCCATTTGGAGAATGGGTTAACCTAGCGATGTATCCTTATGGTTCCGACCGAAATATATTGTTGTTTCTCCTTCTTCTGACAAATGTACTTATTGTAAGTTGCTTTTGATAAAAGCATCTGCAGGTATGATACTTACCTCATGGTGTTTAGGGGAAACTGTCGGAGGGTTCTTTCTGAAGGAATAAAGGATATCTTTCAGTAAGGGTAAATCCACAGTTGAGTCATCATATATAAATCATATTATAAGTAATAGATATTATGTTATATTTTATATTCTCTCTATATATAGAGAGAGAAATTAATAAGTAACAACAAATTAAACAAACTGTTTTAGCACTTGCATCGTGTTGCCAAATGATGAATGAAGTGAGCCTGTGAATGTAGCTCAATCAGCCACTGCTCTGCATTTTAAGAAGACACAGACCTAAACTTTACCTGTGAATAAACCTGGGGGACCTGACTGCAGTCTGCTGTACTTCCTCTACAGACGCAGTGCAAGAACCCCCGTTGAGAACGTCTGTGCTGCCCCCTTCTGCTAGATAGTGATACTGCACTACCTAACGCATTAAAGTATCCAATGTTTGATTTATTATTTGTGTCGTATGTATGTGTGCGGGTGTTTGTGTGTGTCTGTGTGTGTATGTGGGTGGGTATGTGCATATGTGTGTATGAATACCAGTATGTGTGTGTGTGTGTGTGTGTGTGTGTGTGTGTGTGTGTGTGTGTGTGTGTGTGTGTGTGTGTGTGGGTGTGTGCGTGCGTGCGTGCGTGCGTGCGTGCGTGCGTGCGTGCGTGCGTGTGTGTGTGTGTGTTGATTGGTGTGTGATTTTGGGTGTGTGTTGGTGGGGGGGATGGTTGGTGTGTGTGTGTGTGTGTGTGTGTGTGTGTGTGTGTGTGTGTGTATGTATGCATGTGGGTGTGTGTGAGTGGGTGTGTCAGTCTGTGTGTGTGTGTGTGTGATGTGTGTGTTTGTTTGCACACCCACATTAATGATAAGACAAGCCAACGGTCAGAATAATTACCGTGGTAAATCCCATGTGTGTGACAACTCTTGCATAACAGCAGCTAATCATTAAGAGGTAACTTGGCCAACAAGCCTGTTCACAACACATGCTCCAATATGCATGCCTTTTGATTCATGAATCATCAATATTTCTCGAGTTCTGGACTCAAACATATACAAAAAACTATTGTATATGTTTGAAATATATTATTTCATCTTATACTGGATACTTGGTTTTAGAATGATCCATGAAGTAGATTTGGGAAAAATAATAAGAAGGTGAATACCTCTGTCATGATAGAAGTTAATATTCTAATGCCATCATTCAAATTAGCCTTGAAATATTTTTCAAATAGTCCTCAGTGGCATCCCATAGAGAGATAATGGAAACATAGAAAATAAAAAGAAAGCTAGAGATAGGTAGAAAGGGACAGAATAAGGTTTAGAAAATGACTGTATTTTTGTATCTTCTGTATCCGTATGTTGGGATGACAAGCAAATAAACCAATAAATAAATGTTAGAAAGTAGAAGGTCAAAGGGCCTGAGCTATTCTTCTGAGTCTCTTCTTTGGATGGCTCGTGTCGTAGCTATCATAGGGAGAGTGTTAGGGTTAGGCCACTTCAGCTTGTTGCAGGAACGTCGACATTTAAAAAAGGCTAAGTAGCTTTTCAATTTAAGACAATACAAAAAGGCTGGCTATTTCAATTGCATCAATATCATTTAGTCATTTTTTTATTTTTGAAACCTCTTTTGCGCATATGATGTTTGGCAAATCAACAATAAAACATTATCAGATAAATTTAAAAAAAGAGAGCCAGAGAGAGAGAGAGAGAGAGAGAGAGAGAGAGAGAGAGAGAGAGAGAGAGAGA